>NW_028243828.1:0-64835 GCF_964263255.1 Lissotriton vulgaris | reverse complement strand
ACAATGCTTTTTCCTCCAGAAGTAGGGGCACATCAGGAAATCGAGAATAAGCATGGACGGGAAATCCGTTCCCCTCGCGGATTTTGCGGATTTTCGGTAAATTCGCAATCTGCGAACGCTCGCAAATTTACCGAAAATCCGCAAATTCGCACGCAGCGGATTTTTTTTTCTTGGTGATTGTCTTGACAGGTTTTTTGGCTCTATTTCGGAGTGATGAAGACTTTAAACTTGCTCACACCTATAGGCTGTATTCTTACCTTGTGTTGGCCCTTTTAAGCCCTTTCTTCCAGACCTTGAAGAGGATAGCTGCTTTATATGATGATAGATCCCTTATTCTTGACTCTAATCCATCTATTGCCTATTGGCTTTGCCTTTCATTATCCTGCCTATAGTAGAGGGTGGATCCTGTGGTCCTGACTTTATATTACACATTGGTATGGTTTGTGTAGGTACTCTGACAGAGCTAAGGGTTATTTCATCCTTCTCGGGCCTACAAGGCCCAGAACTAGAGAGACTCCATTTTGCTTCCTATCCCTGCAGAGATGAGATGCTTGAAGGGGAAAGGTAATGTTTATAGTTAAGCCTGTTGTCTGCTAGGGGAAAACCAGCCAGGGCTGGTTCTTATCCGAGGAATGTGTTTGTCTCTTGGGTTCAGACGTAACATGCAGATGGTCACTGCGGCTGCGCAAGGGGCCCTGGAGCTGGCACAGGAATTCGGTGGGAGGCAGCCCTCTGTTGGAAATTTCCATGAGGGAAGAGCATTCTATAATAGTGAAGTGCAGAGACGGAGTCAGTTAGGTGAGTTGGAGGAGCGGAAAGAGTTCGAGCTGAAAGCAGTGGAGTTGGATTGATGCAGAGGAGAGAAGTGGAGTTGCAGAAGGAGTGGAGAATCAGAAAAAGTTTATGTTGAATTGGAGCAGAGGAGAGGAGTGGAGTTGCAGGAGGAGAAGAGACAGAAGATGCTTGGAACAGAGAGAAGACAGACAGACAGTCAGTGAGCTGGAACTGAAGGAAGCAGTCAGAAGCAGTTACTTATCAGGAGGAGTTGTGAATAGCTGGAGTCTGAAGTAATGCCTTTTAGAAGAGACTGAAGTTATATCGTGGATTAATCTGTGGGAGCAGCTGGAGTGAATTGGACATTAGCACAGAGACAATCACGCAAAGTGAAGAAGCTAGTGGAGCGAACGGTTATCAGAGCGGCTGTTATGGCTGTCTTTCTGCCAGCCCTCTGGAGAAGGAGAATGATGGAGAGTGACTCCAGCCTATCACCCTCATAGCATAGGGATTAGGCCGATAGACAGGGACCCTGTCTTATAGATATAAGGGCATTTTCGTGCCATTTTCCTTAGTGTAAGGCTTATGAATTTAAGTTAGGGGTTAGATATATGGGTATTAGTCATGATTTACTCATTTGCTAACATGCCGATCTGTTTCTCATGGAGCTATGTATATTATGGGCTCCGTAGGCCTTAAGCGAGACAGACTCCATTTTGCTTTCTGCCTGGTAGCTCGAGAAGGCTTTCTAGGTGAAGTGTAATGTTTTAGTTTTAAGCTGTTGTTCGCTTGGAGAGAACCGGTTCAGGCTGACCCTTATCGAAGGAATGTATTTTTCTCCACTCCGAAGACACAACTTCAGGCCGGCCGGCTGGGAAAGTGTCCTTGGTACGGGGAGGTACAAGAATTTGGTGGGCGGCAGGTTACTGGCCGTGAATTTCCATGAAGGAACGGGCTTTGATATTAGCGAAGGTGTTAGTCTTTCAGTCAGTCAGTCCGTAGGCGGCATCTAGCCGTTAGCATCTCTGCCATTATTCATTTTCATGGTGGACGAGCCGCCATCTTTGAAGTCGGAGAAAGATTTAAGACCGAAACTCTCTGAAAATAGACTGAACGAGAAGTGGCGCGGAGCGCACTAATGCAGAGAGAGAGAGAGACGGTAGCTAATTAACAGCAAGGTTCCGAGGTCCTGAGGGAGAGCAGACGAGTTTGAGCCTATCAGTGCAGACGTGTACCTGTGACGGCTGAGGGTGACTGCAAGGCGAGCCAGGACCCAGAGACGAGACAGGAGCCTAGATGACTGCCGAGTCCCGATTTCCTATTAACCAGGTGAAGTCCAACCGATCCTTATAGTGCGTGCACCCTAATCTTTCTCTTTTATTTCTTGTGCAAATGTAATATTGCATAGTAATGTGATTTATGTTTATGGTTAATAAATGCCCTAATTCATATAGAATTACCGTGTGCCTGGTGCTTATGTTCAATCTTGGTAAACGCAACTCCTAGGTGAAAGCTAGGCGCATGAATGGACGAGTAATCCCAATCAGGTAAGTGGTGATCACACAAATAGGGAGTGAGTGAACCTCTGATGTCAAAAGCAACGAGTACACTATACAATCTGGACCCATATCCAAAGTTATTATTGTAGTTTTATCCTAAGTAGACTGTCGAGATATCACCCCAATAATGTTTCATAGGAATGTGGTCGTCGTTGATATGCGGCGTTAATGAGAACGGCGGGAGGGATACTGCCGTGTAAAGCCACCGGATTGTGGTATAAGACTAAGTGAGAGCGTCAGGGGGGATACTGGCGTTTATGTTTCGCAGGATCGCGAACGCTGGAAAAGGGAGCATTGGGTTCTGCAGGCCCGTGTGTAGACACGCCGGATTGTGTGTCAGATCTGCCCTGGGGTAGAACGGTCTGGGTCGAGGCGACCGCGAGGCCAACTGATGTGAATAAGATATTGTAGAAAATCCATATATGTATATTGTCATTCCCCATTCTTAGGTGCGACCTGTATATTCATCGTTATATCTACTCAGTGTAAATACGATCTAAGAAGGGAAGGTGAGTACGTTTTGGCTGGGTCACAGGGGCCCCTGGGGGCTGATCCCATCTAAACAGAAAATCCAGCCATTACATCTGGCGTCACGAACTGTTTACGAAGCCTGTGTGCATTGTGTTGTTTTCATCTTGTTGGTTTGCGCTCGGCTTGTACGTATAAAATTTTGTTTATAATTGTATATATATTTTTTGTGTATCATTATGTTTGTGAAAAAATCATCGTCGGTTTTCAAATTACCGATTCAGATTCCCGGTTGGGAGTCTACGCCTTACGAGGCTTTGGCCCGTGAGTGGGCTGATTCTACTGGTTTGAGCGAAAATTGGTCTTCATTCTTGGAGCAGGCGGAGCCTGCTGATGTGATTTCGTGCCTACAGAAAGCGCCAGTAGTGAAGGGTGATGAGCTTCCTATTTTAGGACGCAGAGGGTGGATTGTTCTTAATGCATACAGAATAATGCATGAGAGGGTTGTGCAACTACAGAAACAGTTTAAAGATTCGGAAGGACAGTGTGTCGAGTTGCAAAATGCGCACACTTTGTTGCGTTGTCAAAATAAATTGCTTGCCGATAAACTTGAAACATATCAGACCATTGCCGAAAGGGCTGCGGTCCGTATTGCACGATATAAGTATAAACATCGTCGTGGACGTGTGTCTTCACGCAAAGTGCGTATGGTTGTAGCAAAAGCTGGAATGGATTGGAACCCCGATGAGTGGGACGGTAATATCTGGGATTCTCATACTTCTGACTCCTCGGCAGAGGAGGGTGACAAGCGCGAGTCTTCTCGCTCCGGACGTGATTGTAAATCTGCTTCGTGCATTGATTCAACTCCCGATTGTGACCGTGCTCGTTCTTCCCGTGCGGACGACGTAGCTTGCCCTGATTGTGATGTTAAATCTAAGATGCGGGCTTCCTCGGAAGCTCTTCCCGCAGTTTCTGCTCACCCGATTTTTCGACGGAAATTACAACAAGCCCCTGGTAATCCGGGTGGTATCGCTCTTGACTGTATTGAAGATTTTACACAGCAGGAGATCAGTGACATCCTGCAACGATTTAAACAACGACCTGGTGAGACCTTGCTTACCTGGATGGTGCGCCTTTATGAGCTTGGCGCTTCCGGTATTATGCTCGATGCCGTTGATTGCTTACGATTTTGCTCTTTGAGTTCTGATTCTACTATTCAGGACCATTTTCGGAATTTTAATGGTAATGTTCAAACTTCTTTGCTCCAGCTTGCGTCTGATGGCTGTAATCATAAATATCCAACTGAGTCTGATTGGCCCTCTGATGAAAAGCCGTGGTATACTCTGCGCGATGCGTCGCAACGTTTAAAGGAAGAAGTCATGAAAACCTGTATCTTCCTTAGTACTGCTGACAGATTATTGGATGGTCTTTTAACATCTTCTGTGCGTAATCGCATTATCCGTTCTTCTCCTGTTGCTTACAAGCAGGTCATGATGACTTTATTGATTAATCAAACTGGCAATCCTTTGTCTGCTGTGCTTGAGTCTGTTCGTCAGCTTGGTGAGCTGGGTGAATGGTTTAAACCTGAGAGACAATCCCGACCTGAGGGTCGTACTGGTGGGGACTATAAGTTCTCTAGACGTGACATGTTTCTTGCTCTCATTGCTGATGGTGTGAAAAGGGAAGAGATCGATGGTGAACCCAATAATATCCTATGGGATTTGTTCCGTAAGCGTGGTTTGGATCGGAAGGAAGGTGCCCGTCGTGTGCGAAAGAATGATTATGATCGTGGTTCGGATGACAGTGGTGATGAGAGACGACGTGTGAATTCTGATCGCCGTGATGACCGGCGCCAAGAACGTGGTGGTTCCCCCCGTCGTAGTGATGGGAGGGGGAGAGAGGATGATCGTGAAAGGGGAAGAGATGATCGTGGTTCTAGCAGACATAGAGATGCAAGGAGTTATTCTCCTGATATACGAAGGAGGGAGGATCGTAATAGACTCTCTGACCGTAATTCACAACTTTTTGAACATGATACTAATCCGTTTCGTGCTGGAGACGGATATGAACAAGAAATTCTGATATCGAAGAAAAGTGAAAACATCTACCCTGATCTGTCTTGGTTGACTGAACGCAGGAAAAATGACTAGGAAATAGGTCAAGCTCCGGTACGCAGGTGGGCCCACAGAGATTACAGACCATATGTAGATATTGAGATTTTTTGGAAACATCGTAATATCCAAAGGGCCCGAGCGTTGGTTGATACTGGGGCGGAGGCCACTTTAATTCATGGCAAGTCGAGAAAATTTCATGGACAATCTTTCACAATTACCGGCCTGGGTGGTAAAGAAACGCCCGCAGTTCAAACTGCACTTGAGATTAAAATTGGTAGGATTCCTCGTAGAGAATACTCTGTGTTGGTTGTGCCACTTTTGGAATACATTATTGGAATTGACATCTTGAAAGGTATGACTTTGCATTTGGATGATGGTTACTATCAGTTTGGTACTAGACAGTACATTTCGACCAGACCCGTACGGGTTGGCCGTTTACGCATGCCTCCTATTAAGATCCCTTTAGCAACGAAAGTGATTTCTCAGAAACAATATCGCATCCCAGGTGGTCATGAAGAAATTACAGCTACGATTCAGGATTTGGTTGACGCGGGAGTCATTACTCCGGTCACATCCGCTTGGAATAATCCTGTTTGGCCCGTGCGCAAAAGTGACAACTCTTGGCGCATGACTGTTGATTATCGAGAATTGAACAAACATACACCTAAATTGACTGTGGCAGTGCCCGACATTGTTACATTGATTGAGAGAATTCAAAAGCATCCTGGTAGTTGGTATGCTTCTATCGATATTGCTAATGCATTCTTTTCGATTCCAATTGCCCCCGAATGCCAAGAACAATTCAGTTTTACATGGAATGGACGTCAAATGACGTTCCGGAGTCTTCCTCAAGGCTATGTACATAGCCCTACAATCTGTCACCGGCTGGTGGCGGAACATTTGTCTGAAGTGCCTACGATTCCACAAGTTCAGATTTGTCATTATATTGACGACATTTTGATTCAAGGTGTAACGCAAGACCAAGTACAGTCTCATTTAGATCAGATCATTGACTGTTTGCGAGCAAAAGGCTGGGAAATTAATCCTGATAAATTACAAACTCCATCCCAAGCTGTGAAATTTCTAGGAATTAATTGGCATGAAGGTCACAGAGAAGTGATCCCACAAGTTAAACGTAAAATACTTGATTTTGCTGTTCCCAGAAATAGGAAAGAGGCGCAATCCTTTATTGGGTTGTTTGGATTTTGGCGCCAACATATTCCACATTTGAGTCAAATCTTGGCTCCACTGTATCGAGTCACTCGTAAAAAGAATGCGTTTGAGTGGGGTGAACCTCAACAGACTGCTTTTGATTTGGCTAAAGAAGCTATTCAGTATGCTTTGGATTTGTGGCCCGTGAGTGAGGGTAATGTGGATTTGAATGTGTCCGTGGAAGGTCTGTATGCCAATTGGAGTTTGTGGCAAAAGCAGGGCAGACAAAAAGTGCCATTAGGTTTTTGGACCAAAAAGCTACCAGAGGCTGGTGAGCGTTATTCTCCTTTTGAAAAACAGTTGCTTGCTTGTTATTGGGCTCTGGTGGACACCGAGCAATTGACTTTAGGCCATGCTGTGATTTTGAGACCTGAGATTCCCATCATGCAGTGGGTTTTGAGTTCACCGAAGTCCCATCGAATTGGACATGCTCAGGAGGCTAGTGTGATTAAATGGAAATGGTACATTCAGGACAGGGCACGTGTGGGTCCGAAAGGTGTTGCGGTTCTACATGAGCGAGTGGCGCAGGCGCCCTCCAATGAAGCTGAGAGTGAGCGTTCGGTTCCCGTAGTGCAGGAGTCTCCCGTGAAGTGGGGTAAATCATTTGATGATCTATCCGTGGAGGATAGAAAACATGTGTGGTTTACGGATGGTTCTGCAAAGTTCATTGGTGACAAGAGACATTGGAAAGCTGTCTCCTATAACCCGACTACTAAGAAATTGTTGAGCACAACTGGAGACGGTAAGAGTAGTCAATATGCTGAACTCTATGCGATTTACCAAGTTTTGAAACAAGAGTTACCAGGTACATGTCATATTTTCACTGATTCTTGGTCCACTGCAAATGGACTAGCGGTGTGGTTGCCTACATGGCACTCGCACAATTGGGAATTGCATTCTAAGGAGTTGTGGGGTAAAGAATTGTGGCAAGAAATTTGGGAACTGCTTCCGCAGAGTACTGTAACAATCTTTCACGTGGATGCTCATACTCCAATCGACTCCCTTGACAAATTTTTCCATAACATTGCAGATGAACAGTCTAAATTTTCTGAGGCAGTGGTTGACATGCAAGATTCTGATTTGGCGGGACTGGCGAAATGGGCCCATCAGAAAGCAGGACATTTTGGAGAGAAAGCCACTAACAGGTGGGCTGCTGATAGAGGAATTCATATTCCCTTTTCTTTAATTAAAGATGCCATTTTACATTGCCCCATTTGCCAGCATTCTAGAAAGAAAGAGGTGCCTCAAATTGTTCGAGGTCACTTACATCGAGGTAAATTGCCCGCCCAAATTTGGCAGATTGATTATATTGGTCCGCTCCCCATGAGCAGAAATTGTCAATACATTTGTACAGCAGTTGATACTTATAGTGGCCTTTTGGTCGCTTTCCCTTGCAAGAATGCTACCCAAGTGAATACAATTAAAACCCTGGAACTGATTATTTTATATTATGGTGTCCCATTCCAAATTCAATCAGATAACGCATCCCACTTTCGTGGAAGATTGGTGCAGGAATTCTGTATGGAAAACAATATCGACTGGGTATTTCACATTCCATATTATCCACAAGCTTCAGGACTGATTGAGAGAATGAATGGCTTGTTGAAAGAACAGTTGCGCAAGTTGACTGATGACCGTTACAGCCAGTGGAGAGATGTCCTACTTCAAGCTTTATTAATTTTGAACAACCGTCCTTTGTTGCATGCTGAATCTCCTTTGATGCGTTTGTTTCCTCCACATGTTGATGCGAAACCTAATTCTGTTGCTACCACTGTTACTTATTGGGAAATTACCCCCGGTGCTTTGGCCCCATGTAGAGCAACCCCAGGTTCCGCAGGCCTCGACCTGCATGCTTTAAATGATGCACACTTCCCAGGAAAGGATCGAATCATTGTTGAAACTGGCATTGGTGTCTCTATACCTGCCGGTAGTTTTGGATTAATTGCCCCTAGATCTGGCCTGGCCCTGAAAGGTGTTCAAGTCCTTGGTGGTGTGATCGACAGTGATTATCAGGGAGAGATTAAGGTTCTCTTGCTTAATAGCAGTGAGATGGATTTGTTTATCAAAAAGTCTGACCGTGTTGCTCAGCTATTGATTATGCCTGTCTTCAGTGGTGAGATCAAAAAAGGCTCTGCCCCAACGTTGCTAACTGTACGTGGACAAAAAGGCTTCGGATCATCTGATCTTCCTGGAGCTAAAATATGGGTGCAATCGCCTAAAAATCCTCCTGAACAGGCTGATATTATTGCGACCGGTCATGACAACACCGTTTTGGTGATGAAGCCAGGGAAAGATGGCTGGGAAGCTGTCCCAGCTGACAAATGTTATTTACGAGAATGATTAAGGCCTGTGTTTGTATTCTTTCAGATCATTCTTTGGACTGCTGCTGCAGGATGTGTCGTCGTTGGACTCCTTTTGGCCTGCTACGCCGGGAGAGGAGAGGATCTACCGACGCCGAGTGATGGGATAACAAGAGCTACGCGATCCGCGTGGCAGAAGTCCTCCAATTTCTGGATCACACTCGCGAAGCGAGTGACGAACTCTCCGCATTTTTGCCTTACCCCCATGAAGAGCGTTACTGACATATTATCGACCTGTTTGGTCGCTGTCCCCGCATCTACTGATACACTTCGTCATGTATTTAATATATCCAGTGCCCGACCTAATGTCATTTTGGGCGACTTCTTGGCCCATGAATATTGTCCCTCATGTACTCTTCTTCCAGACCAAGATGTCCTACTTAATTCCAGAATCACTACTTTTAACATTACCCCTGGTGACCTTTGTTTTATGATGACCTGTAATCCTAAAGCCATCTCTGAATGTTTGCGGTTGAAACTCCAAGCAGCTACTACTTTTTCATTTCACCAGCGTTTGTTATGTATGAAAAGACTTCCTAATTCATGTTTTTCAGTGAAGAACAATATGACTTGCAAAAGTTTAGTTGTTGCCACTAGCCATTATCGTTCAATGTTGTTGCCGGCTGGATGGCTCTTTTCATGCGGGAATTCATCTTGGCCCTATATTCCTGCGAATATTTCTGGTGGCCCATGTGCCATCACTAGATTAAGTTTGCTAATGTTTTCTTCACATCCTCCTTCACATTCCCGTATTGTTCGAGACTCTATGTCATTGCATGAAGACTGTGATTCCTCTGTTCATCTTTTTTCTAGATCAGAATATCTTGGTTTAGCTTTTTCTATAATTGGTGTTCCGGCATTGGCCGTTTATAATGCCAAAACAATCGGCAAAATGGCCTGCTGGATGGTCAAATCGATCAACCAAACGTCTACTGTTTTATCAGATTTATTATTGGACTCCCAAGGTGAACGTAGAGCTATTTTGCAGAATCGTGCCGCTATCGATTATTTGTTGCTGAAACACGGGCATGAGTGCTCTGAATTTGAAGGTCTATGTTGTTTTAATTTGTCTGACCATTCTAAAGATATCCAGTCCCATATTAATAAACTCCACGACTTGACGGCAGAAATTAGGGAACACATAGATCAGGGTTTCTTTGACTGGCTTTTTAATTGGCTCCCTGACATGCATTTTTTACGACAAATTTTGGGAGGGGTTATTATTATTGTCTGTGTCCTTATAGCGATTTGCTGCTTCATTCAGTGTATCCCTTCCCTGCTACAATTTTTTAGAGTTACAAAGAGTCGTAGATCAGTTAGTTTTGTTTCATATTATTCGTCTACTGACGTTAGTTCCATTTAGTTATTGGTGAATAGACTGGAGTCAAGGGGTGTAATGTTATGGCTGTCTTTCTGCCAGCCCTCTGGAGAAGGAGAATGATGGAGAGTGACTCCAGCCTATCACCCTCATAGCATAGGGATTAGGCCGATAGACAGGGACCCTGTCTTATAGATATAAGGGCATTTTCGTGCCATTTTCCTTAGTGTAAGGCTTATGAATTTAAGTTAGGGGTTAGATATATGGGTATTAGTCATGATTTACTCATTTGCTAACATGCCGATCTGTTTCTCATGGAGCTATGTATATTATGGGCTCCGTAGGCCTTAAGCGAGACAGACTCCATTTTGCTTTCTGCCTGGTAGCTCGAGAAGGCTTTCTAGGTGAAGTGTAATGTTTTAGTTTTAAGCTGTTGTTCGCTTGGAGAGAACCGGTTCAGGCTGACCCTTATCGAAGGAATGTATTTTTCTCCACTCCGAAGACACAACTTCAGGCCGGCCGGCTGGGAAAGTGTCCTTGGTACGGGGAGGTACAAGAATTTGGTGGGCGGCAGGTTACTGGCCGTGAATTTCCATGAAGGAACGGGCTTTGATATTAGCGAAGGTGTTAGTCTTTCAGTCAGTCAGTCCGTAGGCGGCATCTAGCCGTTAGCATCTCTGCCATTATTCATTTTCATGGTGGACGAGCCGCCATCTTTGAAGTCGGAGAAAGATTTAAGACCGAAACTCTCTGAAAATAGACTGAACGAGAAGTGGCGCGGAGCGCACTAATGCAGAGAGAGAGAGAGACGGTAGCTAATTAACAGCAAGGTTCCGAGGTCCTGAGGGAGAGCAGACGAGTTTGAGCCTATCAGTGCAGACGTGTACCTGTGACGGCTGAGGGTGACTGCAAGGCGAGCCAGGACCCAGAGACGAGACAGGAGCCTAGATGACTGCCGAGTCCCGATTTCCTATTAACCAGGTGAAGTCCAACCGATCCTTATAGTGCGTGCACCCTAATCTTTCTCTTTTATTTCTTGTGCAAATGTAATATTGCATAGTAATGTGATTTATGTTTATGGTTAATAAATGCCCTAATTCATATAGAATTACCGTGTGCCTGGTGCTTATGTTCAATCTTGGTAAACGCAACTCCTAGGTGAAAGCTAGGCGCATGAATGGACGAGTAATCCCAATCAGGTAAGTGGTGATCACACAAATAGGGAGTGAGTGAACCTCTGATGTCAAAAGCAACGAGTACACTATACAATCTGGACCCATATCCAAAGTTATTATTGTAGTTTTATCCTAAGTAGACTGTCGAGATATCACCCCAATAATGTTTCATAGGAATGTGGTCGTCGTTGATATGCGGCGTTAATGAGAACGGCGGGAGGGATACTGCCGTGTAAAGCCACCGGATTGTGGTATAAGACTAAGTGAGAGCGTCAGGGGGGATACTGGCGTTTATGTTTCGCAGGATCGCGAACGCTGGAAAAGGGAGCATTGGGTTCTGCAGGCCCGTGTGTAGACACGCCGGATTGTGTGTCAGATCTGCCCTGGGGTAGAACGGTCTGGGTCGAGGCGACCGCGAGGCCAACTGATGTGAATAAGATATTGTAGAAAATCCATATATGTATATTGTCATTCCCCATTCTTAGGTGCGACCTGTATATTCATCGTTATATCTACTCAGTGTAAATACGATCTAAGAAGGGAAGGTGAGTACGTTTTGGCTGGGTCACAGGGGCCCCTGGGGGCTGATCCCATCTAAACAGAAAATCCAGCCATTACAGCGGCAGAAACCATTAGACTGAAGTTGGAAGGTGGAGAGAGTCTGTGGGGGAGAGGAGTCCAGTGCAAAGTAATCAGCGCAGATGTGTGTCCAAGAGTGCAGGAGAGAATCTAAGACGAGCTAAGGCACAGACGAGAGAGGAGCCCAGATGACAGCTAGAGCAAGACTTCATACTAATCAGGTGATATCGGTTCTGTTATATTAGTGCTTTTATTCCCTAGGCTATTGTATGACTAATCCTTTTCTTTCAGCGGTGTGTTAAAGTTCCTGTTAGTCACAGAGACCCCGCAGATTTGTGTATCTGTATTCTATTGTTATTGTAATAAAGATACCCCAGTTCTTAGTGAACTAGTGTGTAACTGTTGTTTTCTTATGATAAGGTTAACCTTTCTTCTAGTCAGATGCTGTTATGTGAACGGATGCGACTCCTGTCCAGGTAAATGGTAACTGAACAATGAGGGGAGAGGAGAGCTTGTGTTTGATAATAACAATTGCACACTGTGATTTGGACCACATAAAATATAACAATTACATCCCCAGAAGGTATTAGATGTATGAGAGAAACTTCCCAACAGAGAGACAGAGAGCTGAAGGTATTCCTAGGAAAGTGGTCGTCATTGGTAAGTGACGTTAATGAGAACACCAGGTAGGAGACTGGTGTGTAGATTCGCCGGATTGCGGATCGGGTTGTAAGTGAGCGAGCACAGGGAGCGAGACCAGTGTTTAGGCCCGCCAGATTGTGGACCGGATAAAGAGAGAGAGAGCACTGGGGCTGCAGCCCAGTGTTTATGGCATGCCGGATTGCGTGTCGAGTGAGCACTGAGGGTGAGCAGTGTGTATGGCACGCCAGATTGCGTGTCGAGTGAGCACTGAGGGTGATCAGTGTGTAATGGTACATAATCAGAACTGCCCCAGGGTAGATTAGTCTGGACCCATGTGGTCGCGAGACTATGAGGTATGAGTGTGGTGTAGGGCATGAATGTCCTTAGTAATCAGTGAGTATTCCTAGTAATCCCTATAGATTTAGTGGTGTTTCTGATGATATGAGCTTGTATATTGCGAGTTCCCCATCCTCAGGTAGGTACCCAGGTGCCTGGATAGATGGGTCCTGAGGAGGGAGGTGGTTACGTTCCGGCTGGGTTGGAGGTGCTCCAAGGAGCTGATCCCATCTGATTCGAGAACCCGGTCGTTACATCTGGCGTAGTCGGCAGCTTCGCACATGTTGCGCAGAGGAGGGAGCCCTTGGCATGTGTTTGGATAGTTTACCATAAGTTGTAAGGGAGTGCCCTAATCGCCAGTTACATCTGGCGTAGTCGGTCAGTTTTGAATTAAGCGCAGAGGAGGGTGCCCTTGACATGTATTTGGACTCAAACCCCTTTCAATTTGACATCTGGGAACAGTCTGTGACTTGCATGGTGAGTTGTAGTGCCTGACCTATGGGCTTGAACAGTTGGAGTGTAAGGAGATTGCAGTACATCATGGCATTTGACTTATGCAGAGTGGAAGAAATGCTTTTCATCTTGGTGTTTGAACTGTCAGGCTTGAAGGGTGGCATTACCTGAGGGAGCCAATTACATCTTTGTGATGATCCAATTGTACAAATGTGTGTGAAAAATGCTTTTAAATTGCCCATTAAATTGCTTGCTGCGTCTGCTTATGCTGTGCAATGTGAAATGTGTTCAATGTGATATGACTTGTGGAGTTCCTTGTAAATATCGCCATGTAAATGTGGCTTGTGAGGTGCATGTTCTCATTTTGACTTGCTGTGTTCCTTGGGAATTGCGCCTTGTATATATGCCTTGTGAAGAGCTTGTCATTTTTTGGACTTGTTGACTTTCTTGTAAATATGGCTTGTGAATAGTGACGTAAATAATTAATTTACTCTCTTAATTTCTATGCAGGTAAGTACTTAATCAATAATAACTCAGATCGGAAGATCTGGAAGCAAGCTTTGGTCAGACCCCTACGCAAAAATAATTCCATTCCCTGGACCGACCTCACAAACCTGAGACCCATCTCACTCCTCCCTCTTTTAGGGAAGCTCGCCGAAAAGTTTGTAAATCGGCACTTATCTAAATATATAGAAAGTGCAGGAGGACTTGACCCTTCACAATCGGGGTTCAGACCCAGGCATAGTACTGAGACCGCCTTGCTGTCCGTCGCTGACGATCTCCATATGCTACAGGATAAGGGTTACTCCGTTATCCTGGTGCTTTTAGATTTGTCAGCGGCGTTTGACACTGTGTCACATGATATCATGACCTCCAGACTCATCAACATCGGGCTGGGTGGCAAGGCGTTGGCCTGGCTAAGGAGCTTTTTCATCAAGCGTACTCAGAGAGTCACACTGGGTCCGTACCAGTCAGAGGAGGTGGAGATCTCTAAGGGGGTGCCACAGGGCTCCTGCTTGAGCCCTACACTTTTTAACATCTATGTGGCACCCCTGGCTAACATCATGAGATCCCATGGATTTATTCCTGTATCGTATGCAGACGATACTCAACTCCTCTTCCCCTTTAAAATCATGACTCCTGAGGTACGCAACTCCTTTGCCCAGGGGATGAAAGAGGTGGCTCAATGGATGGCAGCAAATTTCCTTCAGTGTAACGTCTCAAAGACTGAGGTAATGCTTTTTGGAGAGGCCAAAAGATTGTGGACTCCCGACTGGTGGCCTCAAGACCTTGGCCCAGTCCCTGTACCCAAAGAGGTGGTAAAAGATCTCGGGGTCAAACTGGATCAGGAGCTCGCCTTTAAACATCATACCAATCAAGTGGTAGGCTCCTGTTTCCATGTGATTGGTCTTCTCCGAAGGGTTTTCCCCCTGTTACCTGATTCCACCAGGAAAACGCTAGTTCAGTCGCTCGTGCTGAGCAGACTGGACTACTGTAACGGGCTGCTGTTAGCCGCCAATGAGGGCATCATTAACAAACTCCAAGTTGTGCAGAACACGGCAGCACGCTTGGTTTTGAACGCCCCAGCACGTACACCCTCGAAACCACTACTGAATCAACTACATTGGCTCACTGTGAAACAGAGGGTCTTGTTTAAAACGTGCTGTATCATCCATAAATGTCTCACTGGTAAAGGTCCTGATTATCTAACAAAAAAATTTGTCCCTTACATCCCTACTAGAACTCTGAGATCTGGTAATCAAGAGCTGTTATGTGTCCCCAGGTTTTGTAAGACCAGACAAGGAGGAAGGGCTCTGTCTGTAGCTGGACCAAAGTTTTGGAATAATCTTCCTTATGATATTAGAACCTGTAAGGAACACTTTCCTTTTAGGAAAAAATTAAAAACTTTCTTGTTCAACTATCAATCCCACTAAGTCTTCACTTAATATCGTTAGAGTAGGCCTGGTCTCAGATGCTGCTAAAAAGGCGCGGAGATACTCCTTAGGGAGTCGATTCCCAGCGCATTATAAGTATGCAAATAAATAAATAAATAAATAAATAAGAAAAAGACAGAGTCCGTGGTGTTAGAGTTCTTAGGGGTTTTATTCCTTAAAAAGGAATGGTCATGGCCAGGATATCATGTTCTGACCACCACAGGGGTGTCAGAAGGGATAGAGCGCCATGACCATTCCTTTTTAAGGAATAAAACCCCTAAGAACTCTAACACCACGGACTCTGTCTTTTTCTTCCGATCTGAGTTATTATTGATTAAGTACTTACCTGCATAGAAATTAAGAGAGTAAATTAATTATTTACGTCATTTGGCGCCCGAACAGGGACCCCTCCCCCACCTCACGCGCCGGTTGGCGCATTGCAAGCTCTGTCCCCTGCCATCAGTTAGATGGACCATACGCGTACCGGCAGGATTTCCTGCATCTCCCTCTGACCCACGGAGGTGACGAAGACTGCGATCAGTGCCCAGACGAGGCGGTGAGGAGTGCGGAGGATCCCGACCAGAGCCTAGCCGAAAGAAACAAGGTCCGAGGTGTCAAGAGGCCCACCAGGTTTCCGAAGTTTTCCGAAGTTTCCCGAAGTTTTCCGAAGTTTCGAGTCGAGTCCAGTCGAGTTTTCCGAGGCCTTCTGTTTTCCGTGCTTCCCGGTGAGTACCATTGCTGGGACGTATCTAGACGGGTTTGGGTACACAAGTCCGGTCTGCACTGTTTTTAGGCAGTGTATCTGTACTGTTTAGCAGTATATCTAGTATTCTGAATTTCTGAATTTCTGCACTGTTACAGCAGTGTATCTGTACTGTTTAGCAGTACATCCAGTATAGGGGGTAGTCATCTATGTCTCAAATGTCTTTTCATGTGATTAATGTTGTGGTATGAATGTGACCGTTTTATGTGCATTATTGTGTGTTTTCTTGTATAACTAGTTATATCCAGAATTAAGTATCAAGGATCGAGCATTCAGTATTAAGTAAGCAAAATGCCGTTTTTCAACAAGTTAAAGCAGATAGGAACTAGGAAAGGGATACTAGAGAAAGAAATTCCTATCCCCCCTAGGGACACTCCAGGTAACTTTATGTATAACAAGCATGGCATAGATGCCATATTGTATCTAGAATTATGGGCCGATTATACGAAACATCTAGACGAAAGACACAGATGGCCAGTTAATGGAACATGGGATGCCGAGTGCATCATGAAGGTAGAAGAGGCATTATGGAAAAAGAAAGCCAGACAATCTCAGAAAGACGCCATAGAATTCTGGCGTAAGGAATCACATAAACGTACTGAAAAAGCACTCCGTAGAGAAGACAGACTTAAAGAATCAGATAGAGCTCAAGAAAACGAATTAGTTACTGAAGGAATCCGAGTAAAAACAGAACAAATAGATCGCATCCGAAATAGCCAAGTAAACGGCATGTATCTTATGGCCGAGGGTACACCTGACGCCATTTCAGAAATACCGAAAAATCTGCTGCCACCACTGGTTCCAACTAAAGTAACTCATAGGACCACTAAAGATATATTCCTGAATTCCTATCTAGAAGATGTAGCTCCCGCTTACACCAATCTGCCTGTCCGCGCCCTGCCTACTGACAGGGACGAGGGTGGCACCCCGCCCCCAAATCATGCTCCGCCAGTACCACGACCGACTTCCCCTGTTCCGCCAGCCCCGCCACTTCCTGCACTCAAAACAGATCCACCGAAACCACGTTTACCTGATCTAACAAAAAGACAAATTCAAGTACAAAAACAGACTCCACAAGGGGATAACACTCAAGCCTCCGTTTCAGGGGGTGCGACCGCGGGTCCTCGGACCCCGCCATTAACTCACAGATTAAATCTCAGGGATATACAGAGTCCTCTCACGTTCAGATCACCCCGCTATGATGCATTTAAAGAAAACATTTCAGTTTGCAGATACGATCCAGTACCCGGAAAAGATGATCTAATGATATTGGCATCACTACGGTTAAGATCTGCTACTGATATCTTGCTATGCTATGTAGGAATGAAGGACCGTCTAGATAGAATATACGAGTTTGTTCAGACAGGGAAAGACCCTGATAGCATCAAGGATGCCATGGAGAAACAGAAAGTTGACATTCAAGCACAGATATTACGATTTTTCATAAACTGTCTAATAAGAGAACGAGACAGGCCTGAGACAGATCAGGATGAAATAGAGGCACTCCACAAGTGGGGTCAAAATATATCGGAAGGAAAACATGATAGACAGAATTGCATAGCTAGCATGTACAAGAAAATAAGAAAGACAGTAATAGAGATACACGAAAAAGAGAAAGACAAAGCTCCCTCCGAGGAGGAAGAAGAATCTGAAGAACCAGAAAAGACTGCAGATACTATAGCATATGTAGGTAAGGGAAATTACATTAGGAAGGGAATCCGTCCAGAAAGCAAGAGAGTTTTCTTCTCTGCCTTGACAAATCCGAATTCTGCGGAGCATCAGTTCCAGGAAACTGATAAAAGGCTTCGAGATCGAGTTGGGTACCACGTACTCAATTCTATGGATGAACAAGAACTAGCCCGATCAGCTGTATCATGGGCCGAAAATGCAGACATATATAATGATGACACGGTAGCGCAGACATTTCTGAACCTCTCCCCCGACGAACAGAAATTAGCAGGTGTATACATGATTCAGCACCTTCTCATCAAATACAGAAAACATTATTCTGATCCAGGTCCCTTACACGAAACACTAGAAGCACTACTCATGGATAGATGGAGAGGTTTAAGCACCAAATTAATTCAAATAATTCTAGAACAACGACACAGATATAATACCTTTGTAAGCTCTGAATATGTTCCCACCCCGCCCCCAGAAAGGAAAATGTATCACATGCAACGCCTGAGTGGCGTTGAAAGTCAGAACCCCTTACGAGAAGTGCACCCTGTTATGGGTGAGGATCGTGTCTTGAAGCGCGTATATGTACACACGCCATTGACCAAGCTAGAACTGTTAGAAATGAAGAAACTAGTCCCGTGCCATGATAAAAGACCCTGCAGGTTTTCACAGAGAGCTCAAAGACATGTTACTGATGGGGGATTACACGTATGATGACATCATGAAAATGTTAAAAGTACTGTTGCCCACGGGTATCTTCGAGAAATTGAAGGAAAAGGAATGGGAGGTGGGGGACACAAAGATTGCATGGGCAGAAATAGAGGACGAAGAAAGAAAACGGGTCCCCAGGGTAGGCCTTGGGGACAAAACTAAAGCATTACCAGGTTTGATAGTACAGGTTCTGCCAAGATTATTGACAACTAGAAAGGAAGATTGGGACGCGATCTCGTCCTGTAAACAGAAACATGATGAAGATACTAGTGACTTCTATTCAAGATTCGAGAAATGTTTTATTATTAACAGTGGCCTCAAACCAAGCAGCGAGTCATATCCGCATCTTTTTGTATCAAAGTTAGTCGAGAATTCCCTACCGTTAGTTAAAAACCGTGTATACAAGGTCGAGAGTACATGGCAAGCAAACACGCCATCACAGATGTTACAGATGTTACAATATCACCAGAACAGAATTAGAGAAGAGCAAGATCAGGAACAGAAACGTATGAAAGACACGAAGATGAAAATGTTAGTAGCTCAGACGGTCCCAGCTGATGGTCAGAGAAAAGGTGGGACCCAGACAAGTCACCCTACAGCTCCCGTTAAAGGGACATGTAACTACTGCAAGCAGCCAGGTCACTACGTACATGAATGCCCAGTTCTGAAACATAACATAGCGACAGGTAAAACTAAAGAAAGACCGCATCCGCCTAGACAAGACCATAACCAGCATCAGTCTTCACAGAATACACAGAATACACAGCCTATGCATGCTTCTTCAACTCCAGCACAGACAGTAGCGGTACCACAGCCACAGCCCATTGCCGCGTCTCAGCAAGTTTCACAGCAGATGTATCAGTATGCCCAGTCCGCATATCCAGATTATCCCCGATATACATGAAACAGCCTAGAGAGGGAAGGTGATTTGCCTCTTATTGAGATTCCTGTAGATCAAGAAGGTCCTTATGTACACAGTCAAGTATTAGGAAAAGACAGAAAGTTCTTAATTGACACAGGGGCAAGTCGCACCACAATCAGCCATGATGAAGTTCCAGGGGCACCCCTCTCAGGCTCACAGAATGTTTCCCTGGGTTTTTCAGGACAGCCTATTGTAAACGAGGTATCCGAACCAGTTCCCCTGGCTGTGGGTCCATTATCACGTGTTACAGACTTGTTACTCACGAAATCGTGTCCAGAAAATCTGTTAGGAATTAAAACATTGAAGGCTCTAGGAGCTATAATATGCTGTTCCCCGGAGGGAGTTAGACTCTTTCTACGGGATTTCAAGGGTCATTATGTTTTGCGAGAATTCGATGTCAGATTGAAAAATGTACCAGATTACTTGTGGGCAAAAGGCCCAACTGATGTAGGTTGTATGCACATTACACCATACCGTGTTACACTCAAGGCAGGTGTGGTCCTACCACGAATCAGACAATACAAGTTACCACCCGATGCTGTAGTGGCTTTACTGAAAATCATTGAAGAGCTCATTGCCCAAGGAGTGGTCGTAGAGACGGACTCCAATATCTGTAATTCACCCATCATTCCGATTCTTAAACGTACTGATCCCAATGCACCGCCAGTATATCGGCTGGTGATTGATCTTCGAGAACTGAATAAATGCATTATACCACAGTTCCCTGTGGTCCCCGATATCTCTTCCTTATTGACTGCCATTGATTCAGAAGCAACGTTCTTTACTGTAATTGACCTCAAGAACGCCTTCTTCAGCGTGCCTATTGATCCAGAGAGCCAATATCTCTTCGGATTCAGTTTAAATGGACGCAGCTTCAAATTTTCGCGCGCACCTCAAGGATTCACAGAAAGCCCCAGCATCTATAGTCAAGCACTGAAAAGACAACTAGATTGTATTCAAATGCCAGTTAACACCGCTTTACTGCAATACGTCGATGATCTACTGATCACCGCACGAAGTGAGCCCGAATGCGAACAAGCATCACTGACAGTTTTACATTTCCTGGCAGACAAGGGACACAAGGTGTCCCCTTCAAAGCTACAATTCTGTGTTCAGCAAGTTGTGTACTTGGGTCACTTGCTGTCCAAAGTGGGGAGACAGCTCACTCCCGATCGCATTCAGTTAATTGTAAATATGCCACAACCCCAGACACAAAAGGAAGTGCGGGCCTTCATAGGCCTCACCTCATACTGCAGACAATGGATTCCCCAGTATGCATTTCTAGCTAAACCACTCATTCAGTTAACAACACAGGAGGCAGCAACTTCGACTGCCCTCCCTTGGACTCAAGAACATACACAAGCTTTTGAAGAATTAAAGAAAGCCTTATGCCAAGCACCAGTTTTAGCGACACCATGTTACAGCAAACCGTTTACACTTTTTGTTACAGAACGTGATGGTACAGCGTTGTCTGTCCTCACCCAAGATCAAGCAGGTTCACATAAGCCTTGCGCTTATTTCTCAAGTACATTGGATTCAGTAGCTCAGGCACTCCCTGCATGCTTAAAGTCAGTAGCAGCAACAGCGTTAGCAATAAGACAAAGTGATTCAATTGTTTTAGGTCATCAGTTAACAGTACAAGTTCCACACTCTGTAGAGGTTTTGTTAAACAGAACCCAGACTCAGCACTTGACTATAGCACGACTGACAGGTTATGAATTAACGTTATTCCAGCCACACATAGAAATCAGACGCTGCAGTATCCTGAACCCCGCAACACTGTTACCTACAATTATGACAGATTCAGCCCCGCATGATTTATAGAAATCATTAATGCAGTAACAAAGCCACGACGAGACTTAACAGATGTACCACTGACAAATCCAGACCTGACACTTTATGTGGACGGTTCATGCATGAGAACAAATACAGGAGAATTAGTGGCCGCATATGCAGTGACCACCGAAACCGAAGTTAAAGAAACACATCGTATTGACACACTGTCTGCTCAAGCAGCAGAGCTCATCGCTCTGACCCGAGCTTGTATTCTAGCCAAGAACAGAAATGTTAACATATACACAGATTCACGTTATGCTTTCGGAGTTGTACACGACTTCGGAGTCCTCTGGCAAGAACGAGGTTTCCTGACCTCTCATGGGTCCAAGATACAACATGGTCCCCTCATTCAAGCACTGTTAGAAGCAATACATTTGCCCTCGGGCATATCAGTCATGAAGTGTAAAGCACATACTAAAGTCACAGATTCTGTTTCCCAGGGTAACGACCTGGCAGACCAGACAGCAAAACATACAGCACTGACTCACACCCAGATTACTGATGTGACAAAGACAATAGTACCGACAAAGTGTATGGCAGTCAAGGATCCCGCTCTAGATGTAATCGATATTCAGGCACATGCTACTCCAGATGAAATAAAGAAATGGATTGAACTAGGAGGGATCCAGACAGATCAAGGTTGGATGACGAAGGGAAAATCTACATGGTTTCTCCCTGACTCTATGGTTCAAGTCATGATTAATACAGCACATAGCCCGGCACATCTAGGAGAGAAAGCGATGTTAGACAGTTTTCAAAATCTCTGGAGCAATAAACACTTACGAGCAGCAGCAAAACAGAAAGTGCGTACTTGCATGATCTGTTGTCAGTTCAATCCAGGTAAAAGCGTTCCTGTAGAGCAAGGTGGATTTCATCCTCCCGATCACCCTTTTGAAGTCCTCCAGATGGATTATATCCAGATGAACAGTTGTCGAGGATTCAAGTATGTCCTTGTAGTTGTTTGTGCTTTGTCCCGTTGGACCGAAGCATACCCAGTTCCAGACTATACTGCTCCGACCACTGCCCGGCAGTTGGTTCGCGAATTCTTCCCACGGTACGGTTTGCCCCGTGTCGTGTATTCAGATAACGGACAGCCATTCTCATCCGAGTTAATGAAGCAGGTTTCTTTACTGTTAGGTTACTAGTGGAAATTCCATTGTGTCCGACATCCTGAAGCAGCAGGCCTTGTAGAAAGGCATAACCAGACACTAAAAATACGTCTTGCAAAGATATGTCAGGAGAAAGGGGTCGACTGGATAGTCGCCCTGCCAGTGGCACTATTCTACATGAGGATGGTCGACCACTCGAGATCAGGGCTATCCCCGTACGAAGTGGTCTTTGGCAGACCACCGAATATGTGGGGGACGCCCATTCCAAAGAAAATCACTGATGTTGATTGTAATATGTTGACAGATTACCTTGCCTCCTTGATGTCTGCACTCCAATCATGTCGTTCACAGGTTGCCGCAGCCTTTCCTGACAACACTGATGTAAAGCCACACGAGGTCCGTCCTGGGGACCTAGTATTGGTCCGAAATTTCGACAGGAAGAGTCCGCTGGAGCCCCGCTGGAAATCTCCGAAGACCGTTCTTCTCACCACAAGGACCGCCGTGAAGATTGAGGGGAGAAAGGGGTGGGTCCACACGAGTCATGTGAAAAAATTTAGTGGACTGAAACCTGATCGAGACTCGTCCACTCCCACCAAAGACTGTGTTGAGCAAAAAGACTTTACAGTATCCGAACGAGAAAAACTCCCCAAGAAGAGTACCGTATGAAACTCCGATCTAGCAAGTCAGACAGTTTAATTGTTTAAGTCCTCCCCTAGGTGAATCGGTTAAATAGTTTCTGACATGTATCCCCTAGATCGAGATAGAGAGAGAGAGAGACAAGTTAAAAAAGGTGCATATTGTAAATCACTCCGTAGTCACTGTATAGTGACCCTATTAATCATGTTTATTCTAAGTATTTTAGTTATTGTTGCTAGCTTTCTGCTACCTATCTACTGGCCTATTTTCAAGCGTGAACAGTCTGTTTACAATGTCTCTGCTGAACATACTTTTAGTGAATTACCTGCACACGAACTCTCTTACAGACTTGCGCTGCGCAACAATACATTCATTAGTATGTTACACCACTCCCATCAGACGAACAATGCTACAGACTGCTGGATATGTGGCCGACTCCCTCCCTACCAGAACTACAAGGGAGCTCTGCCCCTCTTTCCGTACCCGTTCACTCACAATGGCTCCTGTGGGGCATGGTTTAAAATAATTAATTCCTTAGATCCTGATATTGCTGTTTTCGATGGAGGCTGGGTTTGGGGAAACTTGAACTTAGTCCTGCTCGATGTCTGTTACCCTGATAAGGAGGGACTCCCTACTCGAATAGGAACTGATCTAGAAAATGAAGTATATGGATTAGGTAACTACACAATTAGTCTTATGATCCTTACTGTTGAATCCGAAGCTGCACCAGTTCTGCCCCATATGCTAGTATTACCAGTCACTGGTGAATTATGTGTCCGAAAGAAAGGTTCAGTACACTTAGGTCATAGTAAATGCACTACTGTGGTCGAATTCAGTGACCATGGTAAATCATCCTTTAAAGCTATCAGTCATTCCTATTTTGTTTGTGGTCATACCGCATACATACGTTTGCCTCCAGATTGGGATGGTACCTGTTATATTGCATTCCTTCTGCCACCTGTTTTCCTAGCTCCCCCTGATTACCATAGAAATACCAATCTAGTAAAGAATAGACCCAGAAGAGATATCCCACTTGTCGACTACACAGAAACGGCATGGGAACAGTACACTGATTTCAATAAAGGATTCTTTTTCTTTTTAGGACCTGTCCAAAACAGTAAATTAATACGTAGATTAACTAGAACACTTGAAGCTGTAGTACATGAAACTGCCTCCGCCTTAGGTAACTTAACAGAGGAGCAATCTGCTATACGGGTTGTTGTCCTTCAAAATCGTCTTGTTATTGACGTCATCTTGGCAGATAGAGGTGGAGCCTGTAAGGTCATCGGGTCAAGTTGCTGCGTTTTCATCCCACAAAATGCGCCATCTGTTTATCAAGCTATTACCCGTCTGCATAAAATTGCAAATCAGATACATCAGAATCCAGGCACCTGGACTTGGTCCGGTTGGTTCTGGACAACGTTAACTGCCTGGGGATGGAAGATCCTATCCTTCCTAGGTTTCGGCCTTGTCATAGTATTCAGCTGCTGCCTGTGCCTACAGTGTGGGCCGGCGATATGTGGACTGTGTGCCACATCATGCATTGAACATTCCAGTTTCCTCTCAAATCGTCAAAGAAAGAAAGATGAGCAAATGATGTTGCAAGAACAAACTGATCAATTTATGATGATTAATATATCATGAAGGGTCCGTAGGGAACAAGGAGGGAATGAGGAAATATAAATTTTATGGTCAAGATGTGTTCCCTAGCGCGTACCCCACCGTCTCCATGTACGAGTTAAAGTGCATGTAACTTCCCTCCTGTACCAGCTATGAAGACGCAAATACATTTGCGTCCAACGTTAACATGTCCTCTTTCAGACCCACCATTAATGGGTTGAATGGTCCGTTCCTAAGTATGCTATGCCAACGTCTTTTTGTAGTGTACTTCTACGTTTCTCAGCTCTGGCTGAGTAGGCCCTGAATTTCTGCCACCGAGCCTCTTTTCTGGCTTCTGACTCCAAGGGCCTCTGCCCAGGCTGCCTCTGTACCCGTGAACTCTGACTTACTTCTAGCGCGGCCCCTCGCGCTCAGCTCAGCCTGCTGCCTGCCAAGACTGACTATAACCTTCGAGTTATCTGTTCCGCTCCCCGAAAATACATTCCTGCCTGCTAGTTTCAGTAAACATTCCCCTCAGCTGCAGAGCCAAAGGGCCGGCCTGTCTATATGCAAGTAATTCAAGTAATTCATAGCCCTTGTTGCCATGCTCCCATGGAAGGCCCATGCCCCCACGCTCCTCATACAGACACTCAGGCGCTTATACACGCACTCACAGCAAGTATAGAATAGCTTCTGCCCTAGAGACCTTTTCCGCCCAGATAGCTTCATGATAGCTGCATGACGTCAGTCACACGTCATGCAGCTGCGCGCGCATCCAAACTTCCGATTTCTGCTGACATTGCAACTTTTCTGTTAGTGCCACCCCTTTCGTGACACCTACCTGTGACGTTTCTAGCACACACCTCTAGTTCACGCCTCTTGATTATGCACTTGTACCACGTGTATACTGTTATCTTGTCTTCTCTCAGCTGTTACGCCTCCTGCACTGTTGCTTATGGCATGAATTAAGTATATAAGCTATGTACTGTTAATAAAATGTAGCGCTCTATCCCTTCTGACACCCCTGTGGTGGTCAGAACATGATATCCTGGCCATGACCATTCCTTTTTAAGGAATAAAACCCCTAAGAACTCTAACACCACGGACTCTGTCTTTTTCTTCCGATCTGAGTTATT
The DNA here is from genome assembly GCF_964263255.1 of Lissotriton vulgaris. NCBI lineage: Eukaryota > Metazoa > Chordata > Amphibia > Caudata > Salamandridae > Lissotriton > Lissotriton vulgaris. Next base: position 39,519 of record NW_028243828.1, on the reverse strand, counting down.
ATTGATTAAGTACTTACCTGCATAGAAATTAAGAGAGTAAATTAATTATTTACGTCAATAGCGCCATGTAAATATGGCTTGTGAGGTGCATGTTCTCATTTTGACTTGCTGTGTTCATTGTGAATTGCGCCTTGAATATATTCCTTGTGAAGAGCGTGTCATTTTTTGAACTTGTTGACTTTCTTGTAAATATGGCTTGTGAATAGCGCCATGTGGATATGGCTTGTACAGAGCATGCTATTGTTGCGTTAGGCAGGAGAGAGCTGGATCACTTTCAAATGCTTGGGGAAATTGTTTTGTAGATGTGCGCACATGTTATTTGAAAACGTGGAGTGATAAGTTCTTGAATTTCCCATGTACTGCAGACATTGGGGAATGATTGTGTTTGAGCTGCCAAAGGGTTAATATCTTGAATTGAGTCGACAGTATTTATTTTAACATGCTGTTTAACATGCATGGTTATGTGCGCTGACACTGAAAGTCAGTGAGTGTTTAGATGAATGGTGGTTTGATTTGACTTTCATTGGTTGCTGGGTTCTGCCTATGTGCTTTGTCAGCTTGCTGACAGAATGGTTACATCTTGCATGGAGAGACAGAGCAGTGTTCATTTAACATTCTATTTGAAATGCGTCCACGAATTTGTGTGGGTTTGCCTTGGAACACATGATTAAATGTGTCTGACTCAGAGGTCTGAAAGTTATAAATCAACCAGTCAGATTGAGATAAGGGTTTTCAGCTGTGGATGGCACACGAACCAGTGCTTTAATTGATGCTTTCGCGGTTGAGAACAAAATAAAATAGACCCATCATAGAATGTGCTTTCAATTAGTGAAATGCAACCGTGTGCCTTTTATAAAAAATGTGTTCTAGAAAATATACATATTTATTATTTTTTCCAATGCAAGCTGCCCCTTAGAATAGCGTGTGAAAGTTAACCCACTCAGTTTGAAAAACTGGCTTTTTGAAAACTAAATGATGTTGAATCTGGCCCTTTTTAATAGATAGAGTAGAAATGCTTGCACACTAAATTATGAATTCTTGGTTATGCAATGCAAAATTACCTGTTGCCCCTTGTTTTGCTTCACATGTTATTTTCAAAAGGAAAATTAAATGTGTTTGCATGCAACGTTGTTCTAATATTTTTCCCTTTCAGCCAGTAGCTGTTTTTATGATAGATTTGTTTTAAAATGCTAGCATGTGACTTAGTTGCAAAAAATATGTTTTTATTAATTTGCTTTTTACCACGTTTCAATCTGCTTCACTTAGTTAGAAAATAATATTCAGTGCTTCTGGCCTGGGAAAAGCTGTAATATTTTCAGTTTCAAGGCATCTGTTTTGACCTTGCCTGATATGAGCCCTGCATCTGTTCACGCTCTGACTTTTGAAAGGGTGGAAGATGGGTAACTTCTGAGAGCAGAGAGAGCCAGCTTGTTATTCTTGGATATATTCCAATTTCTTTCTGCGGAGAAATGTTTATGTAAGGGGGGGTCAAGTCGCTCTTCCTTGCTGTCGGCGCAGACAGCTTCATTGACTTCAGATAAGGGATCCTTGCACATGCAGAATAATTGGCAGACGCTTGGCCCTTGGAGTTAGATAAATACAGTAGGCCTAAGTGAGCTTCCCTGACTAGAGATTAGAGATGCTTGGATAGAATGGTTGGCAGTAGCCTTGCTCCTGCAATGAGATCAGCATTTGGCAGTGATTCAAAATTACATTGCACTGTAGCTCGGCTCCTGCTTATTTTTGGAGCGGATTCAAAACTCTGAGCGCGAACATCTTTCTGAAGGGAGGGGCTGTTTCTCAGATGAGTAAGGAGTAGCTAGGCCCCAGCCCTTCTGGTTGTGTATGACAAAATTGGATTTTGCCCAAACAAATTTAAAAGAATATGATTTAAATTATTCTTTGAATTTAGAAGAATTACTTTTATAAATTAGGAGGTTTCTTTCGACAATAAAAAGCACTTGGGGTGTTTTTTAAATGGAAAATTTATTTTTGCTAGATTAATGATGCTTGTTTTTTCGTTTCAAGGTGTTGGGTTGTGGTGTTTGGTGTGTGCGTCGGCCCACCCCCCTCCCACTCCCTTTGTTATTTTACTTTATTGTTTTAATTTTTTATGTTAGTTTGTTGTTTTTGGAAGATGGAACCAGACCAGACCGGATTGGTGGCGGATGAACGGCGGAAGCTGGTGACTAATGACCAGATCGGAGAAAGTGCTTCCTTGGCACCGGATACAGATGAAGATGAAGGGAGGTGACCTACACTGATGAATCAACAGACTGTCTTTCCACAATTGACTGCCTTGAACCCTAAATTACAGTATTGCACGAGTCATGTGCTATGAACCCTAATAATGATATGCTGAAGAACCCATCTTTATTTGGTTATAATTATGTTCCCAACAGAAGGAGTCATTTTTCCCATGTTTCTACTTCAGATGGACATTATGCCACTTTTGCAGTTACCATATACAGGCCCCACTTAAATAGTTTCACAGTCCTGTTCATGGTTTTGATGTGTATGCAGTTCCACATGAATCATATGTATTTTGCCTTTAGTATGCTATGCTATTCTATTATTGATACACTTGTTTATCTTTCACCTATTTCATAGTTTTCCTGTTTTCTGCAAAACAGTCTTGCCAATGGAGGGATAAAAAAAATGATGGTGCACACATGTGTTCCACAGTGTGATACAGTGAGAAACTAGGTGCAAACTGTTTGATCTTTACCTATTGCCTTTGGCATGGTTCAAATTTATCTTTTAGATATGCACCACACTTAGATAATTTTCTTTGACTCATTGCTTGATATGCATAGTGCTACACCAGCTATTTTGTAGGAATGGGGTTATCCTTATTTTCCTGTTATTCCACTTTCACTTTGATTCATCAACTCTTAATTAGAACATTGGGATTAGTTCCAAGGGTGGTTACCCTAGACTTTAAGTTGTCCTGGGAGGTGTGTCTTTTAGTCAGGTTATGTCCTACATCTATTATTAATGTTTGCCCAGACCTTGAGGACCCTTTGTCATGTTTATTTGTCAGATTTCACCAAATTCTTTCTTAAGTTGACCAAAGTAGGTAGGCCTCATTTAGGCCCATTGTTATTTTTATTCCACACACATGGCCCTTCACCAATAGATTTCATGAGTTATCATTAGAAGTTGAAGCACATTTAGTTCTTAAGTTGACCGAAGTAGGTAGGCCTCATTTAGGCCCATTGTTATTTTTATTCCACACACATGGTCCTTCACCAATGGATTTCATGAGTTATCATTAGAAGTTGAGGCACATTTAGTTCTTAAGTTGACCGAAGTAGGTAGGCCCCATTTATGCCCCTTGCTGTTTTCATTCCACAAACATGTCCCTACATCAAAAGATTTCATCAGTTATCACTAGAAGTTGAGGCACATTTAGTTCGAGGGTGCTTTAGTTGGTTTCTGTTGTGATCAGATCAATCTTAGATACGTTTCAGCATTCAGGTCAAGGGAGCTTTGATTTGTTTTCAGTTGGTTGTTAGATTTGTATTCCATAAATCAAGTTTCAGGTGGAATTTCCTTAAGTTGTCATTTATTTTAGAGAGTCTTTTGGTTTTTGGTTTTGTTGATAGATTATGTTGATATTTGTTTATTTGTTTGTTGTTGTTTATAGATGTTCGCAAGATAAAGTCTAGGGTGGAATGTCTTGACAGGTTTTTTGGCTCTATTTCGGAGTGATGAAGACTTTAAACTTGCTCAAACCTATAGGCTGTATTCTTACCTTGTGTTGGCCCTTTTAAGCCCTTTCTTCCAGACCTTGAAGAGAATAGCTGCTTTTTATGATGATAGATCCATTATTCTTGACTCTAATCCATCTATTGCCTATTGGCTTTGCCTTTCATTATCTTGCCTATAGTAGAGGGTGGATCCTGTGGTCCTGACTTTATATTACACATTGGTATGGTTTGTGTAGGTACTCTGACAGAGCTAAGGGTTATTTCATCCTTCTCAGGCCTACAAGGCCCAGAACTAGAGAGGCTCCATTTTGCTTCCTATCCCTGCAGAGATGAGATGCTTGAAGGGGAAAGGTAATGTTTATAGTTAAGCCTGTTGTCTGCTAGGGGAAAACCAGCCAGGGCTGGTTCTTATCCGAGGAATGTGTTTGTCTCTTGGGTTCAGACGTAACATGCAGATGGTCGCTGCGCAAGGGGCCCTGGAGCTGGCACAGGAATTCGGTGGGAGGCAGCCCTCTGTTGGAAATTTCCATGAGGGAAGAGCATTCTATAATAGTGAAGTGCAGAGGCGGAGTCAGTTAGTTGAGTTGGAGGAGCGGAAAGAGTTTGAGCTGAAAGCAGTGGAGTTGGATTGAAGCAGAGGAAAGGAGTGGAGTTGCAGAAGGGACACTCCAGGTAACTTTATGTATAACAAGCATGGCATAGATGCCATATTGTATCTAGAATTATGGGCCCATTATACGAAACATCTAGACGAAAGACACAGATGGCCAGTTAATGGAACATGGGATGCCGAGTGCATCATGAAGGTAGAAGAGGCATTATGGAAAAAGAAAGCCAGACAATCTCAGAAAGACGCCATAGAATTCTGGCGTAAGGAATCACATAAACGTACTGAAAAAGCACTCCGTAGAGAAGACAGACTTAAAGAATCAGATAGAGCTCAAGAAAACGAATTAGTTACTGAAGGAATCCGAGTAAAAACAGAAGAAATAGATCGCATCCGAAATAGCCAAGTAAACGGCATGTATCTTATGGCCGAGGGTACACCTGACGCCATTTCAGAAATACCGAAAAATCTGCCGCCACCACTGGTTCCAACTAAAGTAACTCATAGGACCACTAAAGATATATTCCTGAATTCCTATCTAGAAGATGTAGCTCCCGCTTACACCAATCTGCCTGTCCGCGCCCTGCCTACTGACAGGGACGAGGGTGGCACCCCGCCCCCAAATCATGCTCCGCCAGTACCACGACCGACTTCCCCTGTTCCGCCAGCCCCGCCACTTCCTGCACTCAAAACAGATCCACCGAAACCACGTTTACCTGATCTAACAAAAAGACAAATTCAAGTACAAAAACAGACTCCACAAGGGGATAACACTCAAGCCTCCGTTTCAGGGGGTGCGACCGCGGGTCCTCGGACCCCGCCATTAACTCACAGATTAAATCTCAGGGATATACAGAGTCCTCTCACGTTCAGATCACCCCGCTATGATGCATTTAAAGAAAACATTTCAGTTTGCAGATACGATCCAGTACCCGGAAAAGACGATCTAATGATATTGGCATCACTACGGTTAAGATCTGCTACTGATATCTTGCTATGCTATGTAGGAATGAAGGACCGTCTAGATAGAATATACGAGTTTGTTCAGACAGGGAAAGACCCTGATAGCATCAAGGATGCCATGGAGAAACAGAAAGTTGACATTCAAGCACAGATATTACGATTTTTCATAAACTGTCTAATAAGAGAACGAGACAGGCCTGAGACAGATCAGGATGAAATAGAGGCACTCCACAAGTGGGGTCAAAATATATCGGAAGGAAAACATGATAGACAGAATTGCATAGCTAACATGTACAAGAAAATAAGAAAGACAGTAATAGAGATACACGAAAAAGAGAAAGACAAAGCTCCCTCCGAGGAGGAAGAAGAATCTGAAGAACCAGAAAAGACTGCAGATACTATAGCATATGTAGGTAAGGGAAATTACCTTAGGAAGGGAATCCGTCCAGAAAGCAAGAGAGTTTTCTTCTCTGCCTTGACAAATCCGAATTCTGCTGAGCATCAGTTCCAGGAAACTGATAAAAGGCTTCGAGATCGAGTTGGGTACCACGTACTCAATTCTATGGATGAACAAGAACTAGCCCGATCAGCTGTATCATGGGCCGAAAATGCAGACATATATAATGATGACACGGTAGCGCAGACATTTCTGAACCTCTCCCCCGACGAACAGAAATTAGCAGGTGTATACATGATTCAGCACCTTCTCATCAAATACAGAAAACATTATTCTGATCCAGGTCCCTTACACGAAACACTAGAAGCACTACTCATGGATAGATGGAGAGGTTTAAGCACCAAATTAATTCAAATAATTCTAGAACAACGACACAGATATAATACCTTTGTAAGCTCTGAATATGTTCCCACCCCGCCCCCAGAAAGGAAAATGTATCACATGCAACGCCTGAGTGGCGTTGAAAGTCAGAACCCCTTACGAGAAGTGCACCCTGTTATGGGTGAGGATCGTGTCTTGAAGCGCGTATATGTACACACGCCATTGACCAAGCTAGAACTGTTAGAAATGAAGAAACTAGTCCCGTGCCATGATAAAGACCCTGCAGGTTTTCACAGAGAGCTCAAAGACATGTTACTGATGGGGGATTACACGTATGATGACATCATGAAAATGTTAAAAGTACTGTTGCCCACGGGTATCTTCGAGAAATTGAAGGAAAAGGAATGGGAGGTGGGGGACACAAAGATTGCATGGGCAGAAATAGAGGACGAAGAAAGAAAACGGGTCCCCGGGGTAGGCCTTGGGGACAAAACTAAAGCATTACCAGGTTTGATAGTACAGGTTCTGCCAAGATTATTGACAACTAGAAAGGAAGATTGGGACGCGATCTCGTCCTGTAAACAGAAACATGATGAAGATACTAGTGACTTCTATTCAAGATTCGAGAAATGTTTTATTATTAACAGTGGCCTCAAACCAAGCAGCGAGTCATATCCGCATCTTTTTGTATCAAAGTTAGTCGAGAATTCCCTAACGTTAGTTAAAAACCGTGTATACAAGGTCGAGAGTACATGGCAAGCAAACACGCCATCACAGATGTTACAGATGTTACAATATCACCAGAACAGAATTAGAGAAGAGCAAGATCAGGAACAGAAACGTATGAAAGACACGAAGATGAAAATGTTAGTAGCTCAGACGGTCCCAGCTGATGGTCAGAGAAAAGGTGGGACCCAGACAAGTCACCCTACAGCTCCCGTTAAAGGGACATGTAACTACTGCAAGCAGCCAGGTCACTACGTACATGAATGCCCAGTTCTGAAACATAACATAGCGACAGGTAAAACTAAAGAAAGACCGCATCCGCCTAGACAAGACCATAACCAGCATCAGTCTTCACAGAATACACAGAATACACAGCCTATGCATGCTTCTTCAACTCCAGCACAGACAGTAGCGGTACCACAGCCACAGCCCATTGCCGCGTCTCAGCAAGTTTCACAGCAGATGTATCAGTATGCCCAGTCCGCATATCCAGATTATCCCCGATATACATGAAACAGCCTAGAGAGGGAAGGTGATTTGCCTCTTATTGAGATTCCTGTAGATCAAGAAGGTCCTTATGTACACAGTCAAGTATTAGGAAAAGACAGAAAGTTCTTAATTGACACAGGGGCAAGTCGCACCACAATCAGCCATGATGAAGTTCCAGGGGCACCCCTCTCAGGCTCACAGAATGTTTCCCTGGGTTTTTCAGGACAGCCTATTGTAAACGAGGTATCCGAACCAGTTCCCCTGGCTGTGGGTCCATTATCACGTGTTACAGACTTGTTACTCACGAAATCGTGTCCAGAAAATCTGTTAGGAATTAAAACATTGAAGGCTCTAGGAGCTATAATATGCTGTTCCCCGGAGGGAGTTAGACTCTTTCTACGGGATTTCAAGGGTCATTATGTTTTGCGAGAATTCGATGTCAGATTGAAAAATGTACCAGATTACTTGTGGGCAAAAGGCCCAACTGATGTAGGTTGTATGCACATTACACCATACCGTGTTACACTCAAGGCAGGTGTGGTCCTACCACGAATCAGACAATACAAGTTACCACCCGATGCTGTAGTGGCTTTACTGAAAATCATTGAAGAGCTCATTGCCCAAGGAGTGGTCGTAGAGACCGACTCCAATATCTGTAATTCACCCATCATTCCGATTCTTAAACGTACTGATCCCAATGCACCGCCAGTATATCGGCTGGTGATTGAGCTTCGAGAACTGAATAAATGCATTATACCACAGTTCCCTGTGGTCCCCGATATCTCTTCCTTATTGACTGCCATTGATTCAGAAGCAACGTTCTTTACTGTAATTGACCTCAAGAACGCCTTCTTCAGCGTGCCTATTGATCCAGAGAGCCAATATCTCTTCGGATTCAGTTTAAATGGACGCAGCTTCAAATTTTCGCGCGCACCTCAAGGATTCACAGAAAGCCCCAGCATCTATAGTCAAGCACTGAAAAGACAACTAGATTGTATTCAAATGCCAGTTAACACCGCTTTACTGCAATACGTCGATGATCTACTGATCACCGCACGAAGTGAGCCCGAATGCGAACAAGCATCACTGACAGTTTTACATTTCCTGGCAGACAAGGGACACAAGGTGTCCCCTTCAAAGCTACAATTCTGTGTTCAGCAAGTTGTGTACTTGGGTCACTTGCTGTCCAAAGTGGGGAGACAGCTCACTCCCGATCGCATTCAGTTAATTGTAAATATGCCACAACCCCAGACACAAAAGGAAGTGCGGGCCTTCATAGGCCTCACCTCATACTGCAGACAATGGATTCCCCAGTATGCATTTCTAGCTAAACCACTCATTCAGTTAACGACACAGGAGGCAGCAACTTCGACTGCCCTCCCTTGGACTCAAGAACATACACAAGCTTTTGAAGAATTAAAGAAAGCCTTATGCCAAGCACCAGTTTTAGCGACACCATGTTACAGCAAACCGTTTACACTTTTTGTTACAGAACGTGATGGTACAGCGTTGTCTGTCCTCACCCAAGATCAAGCAGGTTCACATAAGCCTTGCGCTTATTTCTCAAGTACATTGGATTCAGTAGCTCAGGCACTCCCTGCATGCTTAAAGTCAGTAGCAGCAACAGCGTTAGCAATAAGACAAAGTGATTCAATTGTTTTAGGTCATCAGTTAACAGTACAAGTTCCACACTCTGTAGAGGTTTTGTTAAACAGAACCCAGACTCAGCACTTGACTATAGCACGACTGACAGGTTATGAATTAACGTTATTCCAGCCACACATAGAAATCAGACGCTGCAGTATCCTGAACCCCGCAACACTGTTACCTACAATTATGACAGATTCAGCCCGCATGATTGTATAGAAATCATTAATGCAGTAACAAAGCCACGACGAGACTTAACAGATGTACCACTGACAAATCCAGACCTGACACTTTATGTGGACGGTTCATGCATGAGAACAAATACAGGAGAATTAGTGGCCGCATATGCAGTGACCACCGAAACCGAAGTTAAAGAAACACATCGTATTGACACACTGTCTGCTCAAGCAGCAGAGCTCATCGCTCTGACCCGAGCTTGTATTCTAGCCAAGAACAGAAATGTTAACATATACACAGATTCACGTTATGCTTTCGGAGTTGTACACGACTTCGGAGTCCTCTGGCAAGAACGAGGTTTCCTGACCTCTCATGGGGCCAAGATACAACATGGTCCCCTCATTCAAGCACTGTTAGAAGCAATACATTTGCCCTCGGGCATATCAGTCATGAAGTGTAAAGCACATACTAAAGTTACAGATTCTGTTTCCCAGGGTAACGACCTGGCAGACCAGACAGCAAAACATACAGCACTGACTCACACCCAGATTACTGATGTGACAAAGACAATAGTACCAACAAAGTGTATGGCAGTCAAGGATCCCGCTCTAGATGTAATCGATATTCAGGCACATGCTACTCCAGATGAAATAAAGAAATGGATTGAACTAGGAGGGATCCAGACAGATCAAGGTTGGATGACGAAGGGAAAATCTACATGGTTTCTCCCTGACTCTATGGTTCAAGTCATGATTAATACAGCACATAGCCCGGCACATCTAGGAGAGAAAGCGATGTTAGACAGTTTACAAAATCTCTGGAGCAATAAACACTTACGAGCAGCAGCAAAACAGAAAGTGCGTACTTGCATGATCTGTTGTCAGTTCAATCCAGGTAAAAGCGTTCCTGTAGAGCAAGGTGGATTTCATCCTCCCGATCACCCTTTTGAAGTCCTCCAGATGGATTATATCCAGATGAACAGTTGTCGAGGATTCAAGTATGTCCTTGTAGTTGTTTGTGCTTTGTCCTGTTGGACCGAAGCATACCCAGTTCCAGACTATACTGCTCCGACCACTGCCCGGCAGTTGGTTCGCGAATTCTTCCCACGGTACGGTTTGCCCCGTGTCGTGTATTCAGATAACGGACAGCCATTCTCATCCGAGTTAATGAAGCAGGTTTCTTTACTGTTAGGTTACCAGTGGAAATTCCATTGTGTCCGACATCCTGAAGCAGCAGGCCTTGTAGAAAGGCATAACCAGACACTAAAAATACGTCTTGCAAAGATATGTCAGGAGAAAGGGGTCGACTGGATAGTCGCCCTGCCAGTGGCACTATTCTACATGAGGATGGTCGCCCACTCGAGATCAGGGCTATCCCCGTACGAAGTGGTCTTTGGCAGACCACCGAATATGTGGGGGACGCCCATTCCGAAGAAAATCACTGATGTTGATTGTAATATGTTGACAGATTACCTTGCCTCCTTGATGTCTGCACTCCAATCATGTCGTTCACAGGTTGCCGCAGCCTTTCCTGACAGCACTGATGTAAAGCCACACGAGGTCCGTCCTGGGGACCTAGTATTGGTCCGAAATTTCGACAGGAAGAGTCCGCTGGAGCCCCGCTGGAAATCTCCGAAGACCGTTCTTCTCACCACAAGGACCGCCGTGAAGATTGAGGGGAGAAAGGGGTGGGTCCACACGAGTCATGTGAAAAAATTTAGTGGACTGAAACCTGATCGAGACTCGTCCACCCCCACCAAAGACTGTGTTGAGCAAAAAGACTTTACAGTATCCGAACGAGAAAAACTCCCCAAGAAGAGTACCGTATGAAACTCCGATCTAGCAAGTCAGACAGTTTAATTGTTTAAGTCCTCCCCTAGGTGAATCGGTTAAATAGTTTCTGACATGTATCCCCTAGATCGAGATAGAGAGAGAGAGAGACAAGTTAAAAAAGGTGCATATTGTAAATCACTCCGTAGTCACTGTATAGTGACCCTATTAATCATGTTTATTCTAAGTATTTTAGTTATTGTTGCTAGCTTTCTGCTACCTATCTACTGGCCTATTTTCAAGCGTGAACAGTCTGTTTACAATGTCTCTGCTGAACACACTTTTAGTGAATTACCTGCACACAAACTCTCTTACAGACTTGCGCTGCGCAACAATACATTCATTAGTATGTTACACCACTCCCATCAGACGAACAATGCTACAGACTGCTGGATATGTGGCCGACTCCCTCCCTACCAGAACTACAAGGGAGCTCTGCACCTCTTTCCGTACCCGTTCACTCACAATGGCTCCTGTGGGGCATGGTTTAAAATAATTAATTCCTTAGATCCTGATATTGCTGTTTTCGATGGAGGCTGGGTTTGGGGAAACTTGAACTTAGTCCTGCTCGATGTCTGTTACCCTGATAAGGAGGGACTCCCTACTCGAATAGGAACTGATCTAGAAAATGAAGTATATGGATTAGGTAACTACACAATTAGTCTTATGATCCTTACTGTTGAATCCGAAGCTGCACCAGTTCTGCCCCATATGCTAGTATTACCAGTCACTGGTGAATTATGTGTCCGAAAGAAAGGTTCAGTACACTTAGGTCATAGTAAATGCACTACTGTGGTCGAATTCAGTGACCATGGTAAATCATCCTTTAAAGCTATCAGTCATTCCTATTTTGTTTGTGGTCATACCGCATACATACGTTTGCCTCCAGATTGGGATGGTACCTGTTATATTGCATTCCTTCTGCCACCTGTTTTCCTAGCTCCCCCTGATTACCATAGAAATACCAATCTAGTAAAGAATAGACCCAGAAGAGATATCCCACTTGTCGACTACACAGAAACGGCATGGGAACAGTACACTGATTTCAATAAAGGATTCTTTTTCTTTTTAGGACCTGTCCAAAACAGTAAATTAATACGTAGATTAACTAGAACACTTGAAGCTGTAGTACATGAAACTGCCTCCGCCTTAGGTAACTTAACAGAGGAGCAATCTGCTATACGGGTTGTTGTCCTTCAAAATCGTCTTGTTATTGACGTCATCTTGGCAGATAGAGGTGGAGCCTGTAAGGTCATCGGGTCAAGTTGCTGCGTTTTCATCCCACAAAATGCGCCATCTGTTTATCAAGCTATTACCCGTCTGCATAAAATTGCAAATCAGATACATCAGAATCCAGGCACCTGGACTTGGTCCGGTTGGTTCTGGACAACGTTAACTGCCTGGGGATGGAAGATCCTATCCTTCCTAGGTTTCGGCCTTGTCATAGTATTCAGCTGCTGCCTGTGCCTACAGTGTGGGCCGGCGATATGTGGACTGTGTGCCACATCATGCATTGAACATTCCAGTTTCCTCTCAAATCGTCAAAGAAAGAAAGATGAGCAAATGATGTTGCAAGAACAAACTGATCAATTTATGATGATTAATATATCATGAGGGGTCCGTAGGGAACAAGGAGGGAATGAGGAAATATAAATGTTATGGTCAAGATGTGTTCCCTAGCGCGTACCCCACCGTCTCCATGTACGAGTTAAAGTGCATGTAACTTCCCTCCTGTACCAGCTATGAAGACGCAAATACATTTGCGTCCAACGTTAACATGTCCTCTTTCAGACCCACCATGAATGGGTTGAATGGTCCGTTCCTAAGTATGCTATGCCAACGTCTTTTTGTAGTGTACTTCTACGTTTCTCAGCTCTGGCTGAGTAGGCCCTGAATTTCTGCCACCGAGCCTCTTTTCTGGCTTCTGACTCCAAGGGCCTCTGCCCAGGCTGCCTCTGTACCCGTGAACTCTGACTTACTTCTAGCGCGGCCCCTCGCGCTCAGCTCAGCCTGCTGCCTGCCAAGACTGACTATAACCTTCGAGTTATCTGTTCCGCTCCCCGAAAATACATTCCTGCCTGCTAGTTTCAGTAAACATTCCCCTCAGCTGCAGAGCCAAAGGGCCGGCCTGTCTATATGCAAGTAATTCAAGTAATTCATAGCCCTTGTTGCCATGCTCCCATGGAAGGCCCATGCCCCCACGCTCCTCATACAGACACTCAGGCGCTTATACACGCACTCACAGCAAGTATAGAATAGCTTCTGCCCTAGAGACCTTTTCCGCCCAGATAGCTTCATGATAGCTGCATGACGTCAGTCACACGTCATGCAGCTGCGCGCGCATCCAAACTTCCGATTTCTGCTGACATTGCAACTTTTCTGTTAGTGCCACCCCTTTCGTGACACCTACCTGTGACGTTTCTAGCACACACCTCTAGTTCACGCCTCTTGATTACGCACTTGTACCACGTGTATACTGTTATCTTGTCTTCTCTCAGCTGTTACGCCTCCTGCACTGTTGCTTATGGCATGAATTAAGTATATAAGCTATGTACTGTTAATAAAATGTAGCGCTCTATCCCTTCTGACACCCCTGTGGTGGTCAGAACATGATATCCTGGCCATGACCATTCCTTTTTAAGGAATAAAACCCCTAAGAACTCTAACACCACGGACTCTGTCTTTTTCTTCCGATCTGAGTTATTATTGATTAAGTACTTACCTGCATAGAAATTAAGAGAGTAAATTAATTATTTACGTCAATAGCGCCATGTTAATATGGCTTGTGAGGTGCATGTTCTCATTTTGACTTGCTGTGTTCATTGTGAATTGCGCCTTGAATATATTCCTTGTGAAGAGCGTGTCATTTTTTGAACTTGTTGACTTTCTTGTAAATATGGCTTGTGAATAGCGCCATGTGGATATGGCTTGTACAGAGCATGCTATTGTTGCGTTAGGCAGGAGAGAGCTGGATCACTTTCAAATGCTTGCGGAAATTGTTTTGTAGATGTGCGCACATGTTATTTGAAAACGTGGAGTGATAAGTTCTTGAATTTCCCATGTACTGCAGACATTGGGGAATGATTGTGTTTGAGCTGCCAAAGGGTTAATATCTTGAATTGAGTCGACAGTATTTATTTTAACATGCTGTTTAACATGCATGGTTATGTGCGCTGACACTGAAAGTCAGTGAGTGTTTAGATGAATGGTGGTTTGATTTGACTTTCATTGGTTGCTGGGTTCTGCCTATGTGCTTTGTCAGCTTGCTGACAGAATGGTTACATCTTGCATGGAGAGACAGAGCAGTGTTCATTTAACATTCTATTTGAAATGCGTCCACGAATTTGTGTGGGTTTGCCTTGGAACACATGATTAAATGTGTCTGACTCAGAGGTCTGAAAGTTATAAATCAACCAGTCAGATTGAGATAAGGGTTTTCAGCTGTGGATGGCACACGAACCAGTGCTTTAATTGATGCTTTCGCGGTTGAGAACAAAATAAAATAGACCCATCATAGAATGTGCTTTCAATTAGTGAAATGCAACCGTGTGCCTTTTATAAAAAATGTGTTCTAGAAAATATACATATTTATTATTTTTTCCAATGCAAGCTGCCCCTTAGAATAGCGTGTGAAAGTTAACCCACTCAGTTTGAAAAACTGGCTTTTTGAAAACTAAATGATGTTGAATCTGGCCCTTTTTAATAGATAGAGTAGAAATGCTTGCACACTAAATTATGAATTCTTGGTTATGCAATGCAAAATTACCTGTTGCCCCTTGTTTTGCTTCACATGTTATTTTCAAAAGGAAAATTAAATGTGTTTGCATGCAACGTTGTTCTAATATTTTTCCCTTTCAGCCAGTAGCTGTTTTTATGATAGATTTGTTTTAAAATGCTAGCATGTGACTTAGTTGCAAAAAATATGTTTTTATTCATTTGCTTTTTACCACGTTTCAATCTGCTTCACTTAGTTAGAAAATAATATTCAGTGCTTCTGGCCTGGGAAAAGCTGTAATATTTTCAGTTTCAAGGCATCTGTTTTGACCTTGCCTGATATGAGCCCTGCATCTGTTCACGCTCTGACTTTTGAAAGGGTGGAAGATGGGTAACTTCTGAGAGCAGAGAGAGCCAGCTTGTTATTCTTGGATATATTCCAATTTCTTTCTGCGGAGAAATGTTTATGTAAGGGGGGGTCAAGTCGCTCTTCCTTGCTGTCGGCGCAGACAGCTTCATTGACTTCAGATAAGGGATCCTTGCACATGCAGAATAATTGGCAGACGCTTGGCCCTTGGAGTTAGATAAATACAGTAGGCCTAAGTGAGCTTCCCTGACTAGAGATTAGAGATGCTTGGATAGAATGGTTGGCAGTAGCCTTGCTCCTGCAATGAGATCAGCATTTGGCAGTGATTCAAAATTACATTGCACTGTAGCTCGGCTCCTGCTTATTTTTGGAGCGGATTCAAAACTCTGAGCGCGAACATCTTTCTGAAGGGAGGGGCTGTTTCTCAGATGAGTAAGGAGTAGCTAGGCCCCAGCCCTTCTGGTTGTGTATGACAAAATTGGATTTTGCCCAAACAAATTTAAAAGAATATGATTTAAATTATTCTTTGAATTTAGAAGAATTACTTTTATAAATTAGGAGGTTTCTTTTGACAATAAAAAGCACTTGGGGTGTTTTTTAAATGGAAAATTTATTTTTGCTAGATTAATGATGCTTGTTTTTTCGTTTCAAGTTGTTGGGTTGTGGTGTTTGGTGTGTGCGTCGGCCCACCCCCCTCCCACTCCCTTTGTTATTTTACTTTATTGTTTTAATTTTTTATGTTAGTTTGTTGTTTTTGGAAGATGGAACCAGACCAGACCGGATTGGTGGCGGATGAACGGCGGAAGCTGGTGACTAATGACCAGATCGGAGAAAGTGCTTCCTTGGCACCGGATACAGATGAAGATGAAGGGAGGTGACCTACACTGATGAATCAACAGACTGTCTTTCCACAATTGACTGCCTTGAACCCTAAATTACAGTATTGCACGAGTCATGTGCTATGATCCCTAATGATGATATGCTGAAGAACCCATCTTTATTTGGTTATAATTATGTTCCCAACAGAAGGAGTCATTTTTCCCATGTTTCTACTTCAGATGGACATTATGCCACTTTTGCAGTTACCATATACAGGCCCCACTTAAATAGTTTCACAGTCCTGTTCATGGTTTTGATGTGTATGCAGTTCCACATGAATCATATGTATTTTGCCTTTAGTATGCTATGCTATTCTATTATTGATACACTTGTTTATCTTTCACCTATTTCATAGTTTTCCTGTTTTCTGCAAAACAGTCTTGCCAATGGAGGGATAAAAAAAATGATGGTGCACACATGTGTTCCACAGTGTGATACAGTGAGAAACTAGGTGCAAACTGTTTGATCTTTACCTATTGCCTTTGGCATGGTTCAAATTTATCTTTTAGATATGCACCACACTTAGATAATTTTCTTTGACTCATTGCTTGATATGCATAGTGCTACACCAGCTATTTTGTAGGAATGGGGTTATCCTTATTTTCCTGTTATTCCACTTTCACTTTGATTCATCAACTCTTAATTAGAACATTGGGATTAGTTCCAAGGGTGGTTACCCTAGACTTTAAGTTGTCCTGGGAGGTGTGTCTTTTAGTCAGGTTATGTCCTACATCTATTATTAATGTTTGCCCAGACCTTGAGGACCCTTTGTCATGTTTATTTGTCAGATTTCACCAAATTCTTTCTTAAGTTGACCAAAGTAGGTAGGCCTCATTTAGGCCCATTGTTATTTTTATTCCACACACATGGCCCTTCACCAATAGATTTCATGAGTTATCATTAGAAGTTGAAGCACATTTAGTTCTTAAGTTGACCGAAGTAGGTAGGCCTCATTTAGGCCCATTGTTATTTTTATTCCACACACATGGTCCTTCACCAATGGATTTCATGAGTTATCATTAGAAGTTGAGGCACATTTAGTTCTTAAGTTGACCGAAGTAGGTAGGCCCCATTTATGCCCCTTGCTGTTTTCATTCCACAAACATGTCCCTACATCAAAAGATTTCATCAGTTATCACTAGAAGTTGAGGCACATTTAGTTCGAGGGTGCTTTAGTTGGTTTCTGTTGTGATCAGATCAATCTTAGATACGTTTCAGCATTCAGGTCAAGGGAGCTTTGATTTGTTTTCAGTTGGTTGTTAGATTTGTATTCCATAAATCAAGTTTCAGGTGGAATTTCCTTAAGTTGTCATTTATTTTAGAGAGTCTTTTGGTTTTTGGTTTTGTTGATAGATTATGTTGATATTTGTTTATTTGTTTGTTGTTGTTTATAGATGTTCGCAAGATAAAGTCTAGGATGGAATGTCTTGACAGGTTTTTTGGCTCTATTTCGGAGTGATGAAGACTTTAAACTTGCTCAAACCTATAGGCTGTATTCTTACCTTGTGTTGGCCCTTTTAAGCCCTTTCTTCCAGACCTTGAAGAGAATAGCTGCTTTATATGATGATAGATCCATTATTCTTGACTCTAATCCATCTATTGCCTATTGGCTTTGCCTTTCATTATCCTGCCTATAGTAGAGGGTGGATCCTGTGGTCCTGACTTTATATTACACATTGGTATGGTTTGTGTAGGTACTCTGACAGAGCTAAGGGTTATTTCATCCTTCTCAGGCCTACAAGGCCCAGAACTAGAGAGGCTCCATTTTGCTTCCTATCCCTGCAGAGATGAGATGCTTGAAGGGGAAAGGTAATGTTTATAGTTAAGCCTGTTGTCTGCTAGGGGAAAACCAGCCAGGGCTGGTTCTTATCCGAGGAATGTGTTTGTCTCTTGGGTTCAGACGTAACATGCAGATGGTCGCTGCGCAAGGGGCCCTGGAGCTGGCACAGGAATTCGGTGGGAGGCAGCCCTCTGTTGGAAATTTCCATGAGGGAAGAGCATTCTATAATAGTGAAGTGCAGAGGCGGAGTCAGTTAGTTGAGTTGGAGGAGCGGAAAGAGTTTGAGCTGAAAGCAGTGGAGTTGGATTGAAGCAGAGGAAAGGAGTGGAGTTGCAGAAGGAGTAGAGAATCAGAAAGAGTTTATGTTGAATTGGAGCAGAGGAGAGGAGTGGAGTTGCAGGAGGAGAAGAGACAGAAGATGCTTGGAACAGAGAGAAGACAGACAGACAGTCAGTGAGCTGGAACTGAAGGAAGCAGTCAGAAGCAGTTACTTATCAGGAGGAGTTGTGAATAGCTGGAGTCTGAAGTAATGCCTTTTAGAAGAGACTGAAGTTATATCGTGGATTAATCTGTGGGAGCAGCTGGAGTGAATTGGACATTGGCACAGAGACAATCACACAAAGTGAAGAAGCTAGTGGAGCGAACGGTTATCAGAGCGGCAGAAACCATTAGACTGAAGTTGGAAGGTGGAGAGAGTCTGTGGGGGAGAGGAGTCCAGTGCAAAGTAATCAGCGCAGATGTGTGTCCAAGAGTAGTGCAGGAGAGAATCTAAGACGAGCTAAGGCACAGACGAGAGAGGAGCCCAAATGACAGCTAGAGCAAGACTTCATACTAATCAGGAGATATCGGTTCTGTTATATTAGTGCTTTTATTCCCTAGGCTATTGTATGTCTAATCCTTTTCTTTCAGCGGTGTGTTAAAGTTCCTGTTAGTCACAGAGACCCCGCAGATTTGTGTATGTATATTCTATTGTTATTGTAATAAAGATACCCCAGTTCTTAGTGAACTAGTGTGTAACTGTTGTTTTCTTATGATAAGGTTAACCTTTCTTCTAGTCAGATGCTGTTATGTGAACGGATGTGACTCCTGTCCAGGTAAATGGTAACTGAACAATGAGGGGGAGAGGAGAGCTTGTGTTTGATAATAACAATTGCACACTGTGATTTGGACCACATAAAATATAACAATTACATCCCCAGTAGGTATTAGATGTATGAGAGAAACTTCCCAACAGAGAGACAGAGAGCTGAAGGTATGCACAGGACAGAGATTGTCACTAGAGAGAGAGTGGCATTAGTGAGAGCACTCAGTGTGTATACCCACAGGATTGTGGCTTGTGTAAAAGGAAGTATACCCACAGGATTGTGGCTTGTGTAAAAAGAACAGTCTTAGGGGACTCTAAAGATAGAGAACAGTCTTACGGGACTCTAAAGATAGAGAACAGTCTTACGGGACTCTAAAGATAGATGGGCTTAAGTGAGCACTGAGGGTGATCAGTGTGTATGGCACGCCGGATTGCGTGTCGAGTGAGCACTGAGGGTGATCAGTGTGTATGGCACGCCGGATTGCGTGTCGAGTGAGCACTGAGGGTGAGCAGTGTGTATAGCACGCCGGATTGCGTGTCGAGTGAGCACTGAGGGTTATCAGTGTGTATGGCACGCCGGATTGCGTGTCGAGTGAGCACTGAGGGTGATCAGTGTGGAATGGTAAATAATCAGAACTGCCCCAGGGTAGATTAGTCTGGACCCATGTGGTCTCGAGACTATGAGGTATGAGTGTGGTGTAGGGCATGGATGTCCTTAGTAATCAGTGAGTATTCCTAGTAATCCCTATAGATTTAGTGTTGTTTCTGATGATATGAGCTTGTATATTGCGAGTTCCCCATTCTCAGGTAGGTACCCAGGTGCCTGGATAGATGGGTCCTGAGGAGGGAGGTGGTTACGTTTTGGCCAGGTTGGTGTTGCTCAGTGAGCTGGTTCTATCTGGTCTGAGAATCTGGTCATTACAGTGATACAATTTTGCGGCGTGCGGCGTTCACTTACCGCCATTCAGCGTTTGCCGAGTTGTTTTTCTCGATATTTTGCGAGTGTTGCGCCATTTTGGATCTTGCTGCGGGATCCCGTGGGAGTTTGGCGACCGCGATTACGTAATCGCGGATTGCCACCTTGCGCAGCACGCATCTCGAGAGTTCGCAATTGCGAACACGTAGATGCGGCGAGCAGCAACAATCTTGCACGCGCGAAATTACAAAATTTGAAATTCTGCACAAAAAATCCACCAGCAAGCAGCATAAACCTTCTGAAAATGATGATTTTTATCAGAATAACTCCTCAGGTTGACATTTGCCTGCACTTTTTTTTGCAAGGAGTCCATTTTTGGGGGGGGGGTGGGAGGAAGGAAGTGCCCCACAGTCTCCAACTTCCTGTTCCTGTCCAGCAGGCTCCTCCCAGTGCTTTTATTCATGTGCTGGTCACTTTCATTCGGATTCTTCACCTGGAAGGATACTTTTTGTGGATGCTGCTGGATATTTGCATTTGAGGCCTTTTTGACTTTCATTGGATCACTTTTGGATTAGAAATTTCACATGTAAGTTTGTTTGGGGCATTACAGTTGCTGCAACTACAATTTTTGAATTTTCGATTTTTGGGCTGTTGTGGCTTTTTGACCAGGGGTAGTGAGTGGTGCATGGGCCTAGTCTTTCTGTGGGGTGTCTTGAATTTAAACATCATGGAGGGCATGGATGGCATGGGATTGTGCTGATTTTTCTGTGTTTTTTGATTTTTTACTCACATACTTGATGATCGACTCTATATGCCATATATTATAATGGGTGATTTGAACGCCAAAATTTCAAACAGCGAAATCAAGAAATGGGCTCAACTATTTCAAGAGGAATCTTTCGAAATGTCTCTCCCACAACTCCCTAAAGGAGCTAAATCAGATAAGAGAGGAAGCTCACTACTATCATTCCTTCCTAGTATAAACGGGATAATTCTAAACGGTAATATTAAAGGAGATAAACCGGCATCATATACTAGGCAGGGAAACGGAACTCCCTCTACTCTTGATTATTTCATCTGTGGGATGGAAGAAAAGGAACAAATCACTCAACTCTCAATTAATTTTAATGAAGATAGTGATCATGCACTCCTACACTTAACTACTCTCTGGACGGCACAGACTACCTTTATGAACCAGCCAATATTCTATAAAACAAAAACGGAAGTAAATATAGTCCAGCGTCGAATTTATTGGTGTACAGAAAACTTGGATTATTTAAAAACTCTAATCTCTCATACACAATTGTTGACTATCATTTATTCAGATGACCCCATAATGAACTTTGAAAATATAATTTACAAACTTAAGCACGCTCTACAAAGCAAATTACAACAAGACAGACCGTTGAAAAGTAAATGCAGTAGTAGGAATAAAAACTGGAATCAACCTACTGTAAAAAAGCTTAATAGACTGATCCGAGCCCAGTATCTGAGTTTCTCTTCAGTAAATAAAGCGGAAATCAACAGATTAAAGAATCAAATACGAAGAGAAAAAACTAAACAGAAAAAACTGGTCCAGGACTCCAACTGGATTGATATCCAACTAGCAGTCAAGCAATGTAATCAGCGCAAATACTGGTCCCTGATTGCGAAAATGACTGGAACTAAAAAGAAGTTGGAAGCAACCCCTGTTTCAGAGGAGGACTGGGACATCTACCTGAGCGACTTATACAAATCTAATTTAACTATTATGGTAAGAGAGGCTGTTGATCGAGATATGGAAATCGAAGATACTAAAATCATCAAGACTTCGGCAGTTTCTATTGCCATGAATATTAGAAAAGCAAGAAGTACGGGTGCATCCGGCCCTGACCAGATCCCCATTAAGGTCTACCAAGCCGACCCTAAACAGTGGGGCCTGACGCTCTCGCCTCTGTTCAATTACATTTTTGACTCTGGAAAAATGCCGAACTCCTGGAAGGGAAGCATAATTATCCCGATATACAAAAAAGGAAATAGAAACATAGCAGGAAATTACAGACAAATAGCGCTGATGGACGCTGCCGGGAAGATCTTCGCAGCAGAAGTATTGGACAGATTGAAATCTTGGGCATTTACGTTGGGTCTAATTCCCATGTTTCAGGCTGGATTCCGACCTAATCACTCAGTTACAGATAATATAGCAATTTTTCAGACAATCCTAGATAAATATGTAACAGGGAAATCACAACCCATATACGCAGCGTTCATTGATTACTCCACCGCCTTTGATCGAGTGGATAGACCAACCCTGTGGAAAAAACTAAGAAGGATGGGTATCCCTGATCCTCTATTACAAGTAATAGTGAATCTCCACAGTAACACCTGGTGCCGTGTTCAAATGGGGAGCGACAAGGGCTTGTCTAAGATAATATGGACATCAAATGGCTTAAAACAAGGGTGTCTTTTAGCTCTGATTTTATTTTCCCTGTACTTAAGCGACTTACCATCTCAACTACAACAAGGGTTATGCACGCCTCCGAAGATCGCCACTCAACGCATACACGCCCTGTTATATGCGGACGATATAGTCATGTTTGACTTAACGCCTTTTGGACTTCAAAGCCTTTTAGATATTTTACATAATTACTCTAATGAAAATGTTTTAATCCCGAATATAAACAAAACTAAAGTGGTTGCATTTTCGAGAAAGAAAAAAGGTGTGAGGTACTATTGGAAGCTGGGTGGAGAGAGGTTAGAGCAGGTAGAGGAATATACCTATTTAGGTAGAATTTTCTCATACAACATGAGTAACATCAAACAAATTAATCATTTAAAAAGGAAATGTGATTTACACGCTGGGGCTATGTCACGTCTGTACTCGGCCACTGGAAACAGGCATTTTTCTGCATTAATAAAAGTCTACAGAGCTAAGATTCCCCCGGTTATGTCATATGCCTCTGAATACATTCCTTTAAAACAATGGTCCTATATGGACCTAAAAGAAGGTAAAACACTAAAAAAAATACTGAAAGTCTCTACTTCTACACCAGTGCAGGCGCTAAGACAGGAATGTTCTATCACCAGCGCATATGCTACAGCCGTAGCAAGTATCATCAGGTGGGCCTACAACCTTCTTCACTCTAAAGAAGGCACTTTACGATGTCTGTTAAAGATCGAGACATTTGATAAAGATTCCACTCATCTTATCTTTTTCAGAAACATGAGAGAGGCATTTCAGTTAGCAAAAATCAGCTTAGAAATTTTGTTATCATGGACACCTGCACAACTCAAACTTTTCCTAAAAAAATTTACCCCCAAATTGAGTTATGAGCTAGATCACTCACATTGTATCAAACTATCTGTGTATAAAACTTATGCTAACTCTCAGGAATATAAGCAAGAACAGCCTTATTTAGACTATTCTCTCACACACGGCGCAAGGCGTGCAATTATGATGTTGCGTTTGGGTATACTACCTGTCTTAACCTTTACCTCTTCCTGGAGACTAGACAGTTCTTCGCAATGTACTCTTTGTCAGGGGGGCAAACAGAATCTTGAGCACCTTTTATTTATATGCCCAAACAACAAAGTTGTAAATGCAAGGTTAATGTGTCTTGACCCCATCTATCGGTCATGTAGGATTGTCAATGCTAAAGATTTTCTATTTATATGCAAAATGCCGCCTAATGAATTTGTTTGCTATAAAATCTATAAGTTCTTAACAATTTCATTGAAAATGTATTAAATTGTATGAATAACTATGTGTAAATTTTAAACAAATTTGTGGTCCTCAAAAGAGTACCGAAACAAATAAAAACTTTTGACTTTGACTTTTGCATGGGATTGTGCTGATTTTTCTGTGTGTTTCGATTTTTTGGGGTGTTCATGGGGACAGGCCATTTGGGTGGGGGACATTTTGAGTGCTGGTACAGGCAAGCCCTGGCCATGTGCTGGGAGGCAGGGGCCATTTTGAATGCAGGCAGTGTTCTTAGGTCTGCAACCATTTTGCCTAGGTTTCAACCATTATGCCCAGGGGTAGTGAGTGGTGCATGGGCCTAGTCTTTCTGTGGGGTGTCTTGAATTTAAAGATCGTGGAGGGCATGGATGGCATGGGATTGTGCTGATTTTTCTGTGTTTTTTGTTTTTTTGGGCTGTTGTTGTGGCCTTTTGACCAGGGGTAGTGAGTGGTGCATGGGCCTAGTCTTTCTGTGGGGTGTCTTGAATTTAAACATCATGGAGGGCATGGATGGCATGGGATTGTGCTGATTCGTATGTGGTTTTCGAGTGTTTGGGGTGTATAACTGAACTGATGTTCCTCTGTCTTCCATTGCTTTTAGGTGCACAAGACTCAAGAGAACCACCAGTGCCAGGAAGAAGTCCTGCAGCGGTGTGTGTATGCAGCATAACGTCACGCGACGTCACGTCTGGCCACAGACAACTCTGCAACTCGTGCAACTGCGGCCTGCTGTTCTGACCTCTGAAGAAGATGGCCCCAAAAAAAGTTCCCTGTAGCTCCTCGAGCAAGAAAGTTGCGAGTAAAGAGCAGAAGAAGCAAGTTACCAAGGAGACTGGTTTGCCGCACGCCACATTTTTTGGGAGTAAAAAAAAAAGTACGCCTGCAGCAGCAGCGGGATCTGCTGGGGACCAAGCTGGGAGCAGCACCCCCGCTCCATTGGGCTCAGTGGCACCACCACCACGCCAACTTAAGTCCAAGCCCTTGAGTGCTGCAGAGGCACTTAGTCTATTTGTTCAATCACCATCGACCAGTGATGTTGGCTCATCATAAGAAAGTAGCAGCAATGTCCCTCAATCAACACAGGTTGTTGTAACTCATCTGACGAGTGTTGAACAACCACTGCCGCAGCAACAACCACATGTGCAAGTACAAGCCCAAGTACAAGTGGAAGGAGAGGTAGACCAAGGAGATGCGCAAGCAGAGGTGCATGGAGGGTCACATGTGCCCACAATAGTTGTTCCTCCTGAAGTAGGGGAACATCAGGAAATCGACAATCAAGCCGAGGTATCATTTGAGGAAGCCACTCCTCCTGATGATCATTCATTGTCTTTCACATCCCTAGCAAGGAAGAGATCAATGATGGTGTCTACATCTTCTTCAAGCACACCTCCTTCTGATGATACGGATCAAAATTGGGAACCAGCACCAATGCCGTCTGAGAATGAGGCACACCATGATCTGACAAAGGTAGTTAAGCGTAAAAGGAAGCTCGTCCAAAGTCTCATAGTTATGAAGTGTGATGAGGCTCAACAAGAAGTGGCAGATACTGCTGCTGATGAAGACTCTCACAACGACGACCCAGTCATCATAAAGGTCATTGCAGCCCCAGCGGGCATGCAGGAAACAGAAATAGACATTTTTACCCTAGCCCGAGAAGCTGCTGAGCGTGATGATGTTGTCGACGAGGAGGCAATGGAAATACCACAATCATTGGAGTTAACGAGTACTCCAACACCTACCGCTTCCATATTTCTTCTTCGCCAGAAGGGACCTCCATCCACCTCGACTTCAATTAGTGGTGGTGAAAGTGCACAACGTAGTAAAGTTCGGCAATCCACATCCTCCACTGCATCTGGCATTAGAAGCATGACCGCTGCCTCCACCAGCCCCGACAGACATTTCAAGTCCGCAGTTTGGGACTTCTTTAGTGTTTGCCCAAAAAGGGAAAACTTCGCCATTTGTAGCATTTGTAAGCTTGCAGTTAGTCGTGGTAAGTTTGGTACCAAATATGGTACCGGAGGCCAGAGAGGTCCATCTTAAGAGACAGCACGCTGTCCAATGGTTTGCGCACCTAAAGGAGATCAAGGAAGCCCGAATTGCAAGTCAAGAAAATGTTGATGTTTCATCTGATGATGACTAGGAGGAAGAAGACGTGTCAAACACTTCACTTACACCCAGTACCCCTGTCAGCAGCACACACCATGTGAGCCACACTAAGAGTGTGGGAGAGAGTGAGACACCAATGCGAAAAAGTTAATCAGCGAGCGTAACTGGGTCGAAGAAGTCATCATCATCATCATCATCCCGTAAATGCATGGTCCAGGGCAACATTAGAACCATGTTGTTTTCAGAGGCGCCATATGATCGCAACCACCCACTGACGCGTCTGTATAACACTAAGCTGGCTAAAATGCTAGCTCTCGACCTTCTCCCTTTTTCTTTTGTAGAAGGGGTTGGTTTTCTAGAATTAGTGGCAGCGCTCTGCCCTAAATGGAAGGTTCCTAGCCGGTTCTATTTTGCCAGAGTTGCGGTTCCAGCCCTACATGAAGATGTGCTGGAGGTGATTGGGGCAGCTTTGCAGAAGAGTGTTGTTCACACTATACATTTGACAACAGACATGTGGACCAGTGGCGCAGGTGCTGATTACATGTGCATCACTGAACACTGGGTCTCTTTTTCAGGGGTTAAAGCAAAGCTAAACGCATGTGTTGACCCGGACCAAGTTTTTAAAGCTGCTCGGAAACATGCAACACTAGCCATGTTTGGCTTGGAGAAACGTCATACAGCAGAAAACATTTTGAATGAGTTTAACACAAAGGTCTTTCACTGGCTGTCCCCAAAAAAACGCCAGATTGGTTATGTTTCCACAGATAATGGCACCAATGTAGTTAAGGCCATGGATCTGGGTCACTATTTCATAGTGCCGTGTTTGGCGCACTGTATAAACCTGGTTGTTAAAAAATTCTTGAGTGAAGACAGTCCAGCGTGCCAGTTAGTGGCCACCTGCCGAAGAATGTGCAACCATTTCAGCCATTCTTTTAAGGCCCGGAAGCATCTGAGGAGCCTGCTACATGAACGTCGAATGCCAGTGAAAGCACTCATCCAGGAGGTGCCAACACGTTGGAACTCAACCTTCTACATGCTTGAGCGTCTGTATGAGCCGTATACGGTACTCGATCATTATTTCTTAACACTGGGTACAGCTCAGAAGGACCTGAGGCTAGATGTGGCGCAATGGAAGCTAGTTAAAAGCCTGACAGATATGCTTCGTCCTTTTGAGGTCTTCACGCGTGCAGTCAGCAGGGAGGACTGTAATTTGGGAAAACCTATCCCATTGTTGCGCATGCTGGAGCACCAACTGAAGGCGGTGTCTTCTATGTTTCAAAAAGATGAAGAAAAGAAAGACGCTTTTGTTTTGGTGGAGAAATTATTAGAGCGCCTACTTGTCAATGAACGTCTTAAAATGATTCACTTAGAACAGCATTACATTTGTGCTACTATTCTGGATCCACGCTACAAAAAGGCGCTGGCAGGCCGAGCATTCTTTCCTTTTGATGATGAAGGTGTTACAAAGTACAAACGTTGGCTAGTCTTGTCAGCCATGAGGTCTGAAAGAGAACGGCAGCAAATTGAAGGAAAAGGCAGTACATCAGCATCAGCAGGCCATCCCCAGTCAAAAGAATCCACTTCTGCACCTGTGGCTGTGGCACAAGTGACCTCTCAGCCGTTAAAGACACTGGCAACCGGATCATCTGCACCAGACACAACAGTAACATTGGGTGAAGAAGAGGATTGGCTAACTTTCCTTGGGTTGGTTCTCAAAAGGTCCCAGCAAAAAGTAAGCAAAGTGGTGGAACCTTGGAGAACCTTGAGTCGATGATGCAGGACTATCTGAACGACTCAACAGAGGTCTATGTTAATGCTGACCCATTGGCGTATTGGCATGGGAAAAAGGAATTGTGGGCACAGCTCTCCAACCTGGCTATAAACTACTTTTCTTGCCCACTCGCAAGTGTGTCTTCTGAACGTGTTTTCAGTGCTGCTGGTGGCATTGTAACTTCCAAACGGAGCCGCCTCTTGCCCAAAAATGTGGAGAGGTTAACAATTATCAAGATGAATCAGCACCTCATACCACCAGATTACAAAGTACGAGAACACACGCCGGATGAAGACGAGGAGGACAGCAACGTAGATGAAGGAATTTCTTCTCTGTTAGGTGACACTGGCCTACTCCTGCCTGAATTCGCAGAGTATGAGGACGAAATCTTATTCTTATTCCCTTACACCGAGCCCTGAAAATGAGCCAATGAATCAATAACTTTCTTTTTCGGCCTTTTCACTTTTATTCCTGTGTGTCAGTCTTTCTTTGTTTTGCACAGTTCATATAATTAAAACTTAAATCACCTAATCACAAAAACAAGCCCATCAGCAGAACTGTCTTCACTTGTTTGTTTATTGATTTGAAGGTGCCGCAGTCTGCATTCCTCAGGTTCACAAGTTCACAAGAACATGCTCCTCTATCCTCCTCCTCCAGACTCCTATTTCCCTCAAAGCAGAGGGCTGGATTAAGCCCAATGAAGAAAGACTCTGCACTTGTGGGGGTGTTCTACTTCTTTGCGGGTGAGTTGGCGGGTCTTGGGGCCATTGCTGGGAAGCTCTAATACCGGATAAAAGTGGTTTGGACCAAATCGGAGGCGAAAACATTTTTGCGTTTTTGCTGACTTGCTTGCCTTTGAGGTGCTCTTTGGGGAGGGTCCGGGTGTTTGTGGGTGAGTTTTGGGGTCTGGGAGCACTGCTGGGACAGTTTAATTTTGATTGCATTTGCTTTTTAGGAAATCCGTGGTGGAAAACGGGAGTTATGACCTAGCTGCACAGCGCGTCTACTACCGGATAGAAGTGGTTTGGACAAAATCCATAAGGAAAAGCCTTTTGGCACTTTTTGTAACTTAGGGTTCATTAGGGTTAGCCCTAGCAGCAGGATTGCATGTGTTTCAGTCTAATTTTGATTGCATTTGCCTTTCAGGAAATCCGTGGTGGAAAACGGGAGTTATGACCTAGCTGCACAGCGCGTTTGGACCGAAGGCCGATAAATATTGTAAGTATGAGATTTTCCTTTTTGGCTGTTTGGGGGTGTTGTGCCTTTTTGCGGGTGGGTTGGCGGGTCTTGGGGCATTGCTGGGAAGGTCTAATACCGGATAGAAGTGGTTTGGACAAAATCCATGCTGAAATTTTTTTGCTATTTCTGACATTTTGCTCAATGTAGTGTTTTCGGGGGCCTGTTTGGGGGGCTTCCTGGTGTTTGTGGGTGGGTTTCGGGGTCTGGGAGCACTGCTGGGTATGGATACTTTTGATTGCAAGAGGTTTGAAGCAAATCCATGGTGGCAGAGGGGAGTTAGGGCCTAGCTGCAGAGCGCGCGCGGAGTGATTTTGGAAATTGACATGAAAATGACTAAGTCCCCATTTTTGTACTTTTGCTTTTTGGCTGTTTGGGGGTCTTCTACTAGTTTTCGCCTGGGTTGACGGCTCTGGGGCCATTGCTAGGAAGCTCTAATACCGGATAAAAGTGGTTTGGACCAAATCGGAGGCTACATTTTTTTGCGTTTTTGCTGACTTGCTTGCCTTTGAGGTGCTCTTTGAGGGGGTTCCGGGTGTTTGTGGGTGAGTTTTGGGGTCTGGAAGCACTGCTGGGACAGTTTAATTTTGATTGCATTTGCTTTTTAGGAAATCCGTGGTGGAAAATGGGAGTTATGACCTAGCTGCACAGCGCGTCTACTACCGGATAGAAGTGGTTTGGACAAAATCCATAAGGAAAAGCCTTTTGGCACTTTTTGTAACTTAGGGTTCGTTAGGGTTAGCCCTAGCAGCAGGATTGCATGTGTTTCGGGGTGTTCTAGATTTTTGGAACTGAGTTCTGGGGTCTTAGAGCACTCGTGGGAATGTGTACCTTTGGTTGCAAGTGATTTGAAGAAAATCCATGGTGGGAAAGGGATGATTTGGCATAGTTAAAGAAAGCGTTTGCCACTATTCTTAACTTAGAGCTCGTTAGGGTTAGCAGTATTTGTATTGCATGTGTTTGGGTGAAATGCTGTTTGTGGGGGGGTTTGCGAGTCTTGGAGCGATGCTGGGTATGGATACTTTTGCTTGCTTGCAAGTGGTTTGAATACAATCCACAGTGGGTAAGGGGGTATTTGGGCCTACATTTACTTTCAAAGTATGTTTTGTCACCAGTTTTGTACTAGGCCTCGTTTTTTGAGATCTGATTGGGGGTCTTCCACATTGTTGAGACTGGCTTTAGTAAGGGTCTGGGTGGGAGCACTGCTGGAAAGGTCTAATTTTGTTCTAAAACACAGTTTACAGTACACCTAGCTTGAGGAGAAAGATCCGCTAAATTAATTTGCTCATACTTATTTATCCTTCAAAAGGAGACTCAGACAGAGTACGCACTTTCAAAAATATTGTACTGTCTAATAGGAAACTCAAAGTGTGACTTTTTGCACTACACAGCGTACATACCTTATATTTATTTATCAGTGGTGTTCTAATATCACTTCCTGTTTTTCCATCCATAATTACAGGCCGGGTTTCAGTCTGTGCAATGGGAAAAAAAGGATGAAGTCAGGCTTCACATTAGCGAGCCGCAATTCAGCATCCACCAGGCAGGCAGTGGACAGGGTGTCTTCTGGTCACCAACATTGATGGACGAAGCATCAGCTGGAATGGAGGAGTGCCGCTAAAAAGAGGAATGGTTTGATGCGTGCAACTTACTTACCAAATTCAACAGGACAACTACAACAACATACAGATACAGTATCCATTGTTTTCTTCTATGAGTGTGACTGCATTTCTTGGATCTCTCTCTGCTTCTAAATTGATCCCTACAGCCATTCTATAGGTTTTACTTAGGCTATTTTTTAAACCTAATTTAATGTAAGAAGTGTTTCTCTGAGTACAGAGATAGGCAAGTGAAAACGCTGCAGCCCTGTACTGTTGCATTCTGTCATTCACGGTTGTGAAAGGACTACTTACTTTTCAGTGACAATGCATGCAGTAGTGCATGCACTTCCTTTATGTCACTTAAAAGATTTATAGTTAGCTTTGTACCCAAAGATTTCTTTATCTTCAATTATTGTTTGTCCATGCTGTGCTTTTTTTTTCTTCTCTCAACAAAACCTACCCAAAAAGAAACCCCCATTCCCATCCATTTTCCAAACCCTAACCCTCTTCCCCAGGGCTGTGTGGTTTTGATTGATGTGTGACTAAATGACATCAATAATTCCACACACTTGCTGGGGAGGATAAGGTCACAGCAACAGGCTGGTGGAGGAATCTGAGGATATATTCTAGACTTACTCAGCTTCAGTACTATTTCTTGTAGTAGTAGCCAATGTCAAAGAAATTCAACGCAAGTACTAGTTATACTTTCAATACATTACCATTTGTTAGGCTACATTGTGGCACTGTTCTAGTGTACTGTCACCTGCTATATTCTCTATCGTACCATTGTAATGCTCCAGTAAGGACAAATCAGGTTTCATTTTCTTTTTTTCCATAGGCATGCAACTGCCATTGTGTCACACCACTAGTACGACCGCAATGAGGACGTTTCATCCGCCCAGGATTGCCAACCTTAATTGCCATTTCCCGTGGAGCCAGCCCTGGGCCTAGCCCTATTTTCAAACACAAATTACAGGTAAGATAAGCGTTTGGTGGGAGGTAGTATAATGGAGTATTAGGAGAGACGAGAAATTGAAGGTAGTACTACTAAATTTCTAGGACTCTTGAATTCACTTACTCTGTGAGAGGCACTTAGTGTTGAAAACATTTAGCCATTTACACTTAAAGGAAGAAAATGACACAGACTTAAGTTTCAGGAAAACAAACTTACTGTTAAACCCCCACCCACCAGACTCAAAAGCAGTAAAAAACAGGTATGCTCAGATAAAGTTTCAAAAAGTATATTTGTGTAGCCCTAACAAAATAATCTCCCGCAAGACCCTCCCTAACCCCAACGAATGTCCTTCAAAAGTCCCAAAAACAACCTAACTCCCAATTCCCACCCCCCAAAAGTCTCTAAAAAAGGGGCAAGGGACACTACAGCAGGATGCTGTTCACTTTAGCAGCCAGGGCATCATACTCCTTGCGGAGGGTGGCATGGTCGGAGCGTTACTGGACCGGTCCAGTACATGCAGGTGGTGAAGCTCTTACTTTTCTGTTATGGGTGGCACTGAGAATACTCTGTTAAAAGGGCTACTGCTTAATTAATTTAACTTTCACCCTACAGTGCAAATGAGTACTAAAAAAGGAAAGTGAAGAAGCTAAATAATCTGATTATCTATCACTTCACATGGGATGTATTTGATTACATATGGGATGACTTTAGGTTATTTGCTTTTTATTGAGTGAACAGTGATACACCCACACATGAATGACGTACTACTACTAAACTAAACTTATTAAGAGAGGTAGGGAGTGTCCACCGTAATAACCGGATATATGCTGTGCTTGCAGTTGCAATACAAACTACTGCTACTATTCATGGTAGTATTTGGACAAAATTACAACTTCTTTTCCTTGCCTTTCCTACACTGGAACGGACGTGCAGGTGCGGTGTTCCATGCTCTTCAAAGTAACACTTAGTTCATCCAGTGACCGTCTACTCTCTCTAGATACACATATGCTATCTAAGAGTCAGATAGTACCATGATCCAGGCATCCATCCATTCAAAGTATATGCACACATACAGTTTCTGTTTCACCCACCCAGGCTGTTCTCCTTCCACTCATCCTTGCTTCATCATTCACCCAGCCATGCACCATACCATATTCTTTCCTTCCCAGCCACCTCGTGGACCAAGCAAACACATATCATTCATCTTTGCCAGTCATCATTAAATTTCTCGTCCTTCCACACTTACTTACACCCTTCTTTCGCTTTTCGTTCATCCCATCCATCAAGTTCATCTCAGATCTGATTGGGATTCTTCTCGCCAAAAACTTCACAGCTAAATCGAAGTACATTTAGAGGAGGCTACTCCTGGTTGATTTATAATACACCCGTGCAGAAAGCACGCTCTGCAGTCTTCAATCTCAATAAGTAAGGAATATATAGCTTACCTTTGCCCGCCACCACCGTGTGAACCCTCACAGGCACATCGGTGTCGTCCGGCACTTGCATCGCCGCCTCCTCCCCAGAAGTGTTCTCCTCATCCAGCACCACCACCTCCACGCTGGCCCCGCCACCAGATGTTCCACCTACAAAGTACATTTAAGAATGTTAGAATACACCACTCACTACTATATAATATTTGGTCTAGGAATAAAGAAATGTGGAAAAAACAGAAAACAATGTAATAATTTGTGACTGTCTACTCTAAAGTAAAAATGTCCCTTTTTCCAGGGAAGGCTGTTGTCTTGCTGCACTTTTTGGCACAACTGATGAATGCTTGCTTTTTATTTTTAACACGCACCACTTTTTCTCCTAACAGACAGAAGCTTGACTTCTAAGAACACGAGCAAGATCAAGTTCAAACCAGGTGAGAGCTCGGCTCGGCCACAAGAAATGTGTTCAATTAATCTTCAGCACTAAACACTTTTCCATTTTCAGTTAAACGTTTAGTTTTATGACAAACTTGATTTTAATAAATGTGTTTACTTTTAATAAAGCTTTTAAACTTAAATGGACTCTGTGGTTTTTGGTCCTCCAGACTAGAGTGGCTGAGCTAAAGCTTTTGCAATTTTTGCAAGCATGAGTCTGTGCCTCTGACACTTCTTGACTCTGACTCCGTACTCTTGTCCTGCGTCGGATAATCATCATTGGGGATCAATCATCGGTGACTTTGGGAGCTAAATGACTCTGCCACACTATCTAGTCAGTAAGGAGATTGGGGGTTCAACTACAAAGTCTGTTATCACTGAGGTATGTGGAAAGTCTAACAGCGCCTATTATAATTGATAAGCTAAGCAATGCATTATTTAGTGTCCATAGTTCTGTTTGTGCAGATTTGTCCCTGCAACAGTAGTAGAATGGATTGTCCTCCTATCCAAACCAAAAGTAAAGTAGTATCCTATTCTTTCTTGGTGGTCATTCACCTTTTTATTGTTGGCAATTGTCAAAGCATAAACATTTAGAAGACTTGAAAAGACATTATGGACAATCCCAGAGGACTGCACTCAGTGCATAGAGCTGACTAGAATGGGAGTCCAATGGAATTGCCAAATGTGCAATCTTAGTTAGCTACACAGACAGACTAATAAGAATAATCTAGTAATACCACAGGGAGTCATAGTCGAGGCAGGATAAGAATTTAGATACAGTCTACAAGATGATCAAAGACGATTTAGAAAAAATCAAATGAGGAACGCTAGGAAAAAATAGGTACTCTATATTAAAATTAAAACTTACCGGGGCCAGCAAAGGAGCCCTCGCCTGCCCGATCCTGGCCTGCATCCTGTTGAACAGCAGCCTCCTCCTCCTGTGTCCTCTTGCCCCTGGGGGGAGCTGATGTACAAAATGAAAGAAAGAAAGACCAGAAAACATGGATGATATTTGTCAACCAAATCAAACATTTCAAAATAACAATAACAAAATATTTTGGCGAAATAGCAAATAGACAACTATTCCACTGGATTAATTGACCGATCTCATGTGGTCTACAACTTTATTAGTATTGCTTGATTTGCACGCGAAGTGATAGACAAAGTCCATCGTGATTGCAGATCAGCGACAACACTAAAAAGTTTCCTACTACATTAACCAGTCATTAAAATACTCAAACTATCAATCCACCACCACTATTTCTTCCTATCGCCATGTGTACAAAGGAAGGACTGGACTTGAGTCTGTAGGGGTTGATTTAGAAGCCCCTTGTGGCTCTTTTGCTCCATTGTTGCGTGACTTTTGTGACGCAGCGGCAGAACAAAAGAGGCACCATGGTGCGGCGTATATTAACAACGTGACGCATATGGGAGATGCATCACGTTGTAAAGCCCTGCGCCATCAGGGGGCGTTCTGGCGCAAGGGAGGGCATTCCTGCGCAGGAACGCATCCTAAAAGTGGCTGAGGGAAATCTACAAGATTTCAATCAGTCACTTTGAGGACAATAATGCGTGACTCAAACCCTGTGCCTGCTTGAAGCAGACGTACGGCTTGATGCAGCATTGGGGAGATAGGGTACCCCAGAGCATTGCTGGAGCTGCGCCATCATTGCGACGCAACTCCAGCAATGCGCCGCCTTTACGACACAGATGCGTAACGCTTTGGTGACGTTTTGGGCCCATGGTGCGCCGCATTGTAAATACGGCGCACCATGGGTCGTGGTGGTGTGGCGCACAATTACTGCGCATCCTTGCTACTTTGCAGGGATGCGCCGGTAATTAAAAATCTGACCCTTAGTGTCTAGCATTACGCAGTTCTGTAAACTACACTCATACATAATTTCACAGGCCAATGAAATGAACACAAAATCGAAAACAAATAAGCATAGTAGCAACGCTACTGAGAAGGAGAGCAGTGCACCTGAAATGCACAGAACATTTTGAAATATAATTTACCTACAATGTAATCAGCAGCATTAATGCTCTTGGTAAAAAACAAAAATGTGCAATATAATAACACACAGAGCAGGAGAAAACAGAGTAGTAAAGAAATAGCTACTACTACTCACCAAGCCCGGGGATCTCAAGGCCGAGCAGGACGAGCAGATCGCTTTCCCGGTTCAGGAGATCTGCCCAACGGTGGGTGACTTGGTTGTAGGTGCGCCAGACCCGAAAGTGTTGGTACATGGCCCTGCACACCTTCTCCCACCGCTTCCGGCGCTCCTGGATCCCGTACCCGCGAGCGATCTTGCCGCCTTCCATGATGGTCCTGGGGAGGCGGCACTGAACATAAAAAATGAGTGCAGCCACCTGCTCCGGGCTGAAGATCTCCCGGGGTGCGACCTGCTCCCCCCTCAAACGCCCGCACGGGAGCCGGGCATGGGGTGCGGGACCCTTCCCCTTCTCGGGATGCTTCCCGTCTCCCTTTACCATGGTCTGGGCAGAAAGGAAGCTAATTAATAAAGAAAATAGAATAGGGAAGAAAAAAAGAAAAGAGTTTAAAAAAGTAGTTTAAAATTAACCAAAAGTAGCAGAAAACACAAAAATATAGAGCTAGAAAAATAGAGGGATAGATAATAAGTAGGCTGTTCGGAATTCGGTTAAAACCGACAGCCGAAAGTACACTACTAAATCAAAAACAGCTGGCCCGGTTTAAACCGAGTGTCACTGTTTTTTTCATAGTTGGCGTGGGGAAGAGGAGCTGTTGTGATCTGCCGTCTGCCTTACTGCGGCCGCACACGAGTACTTCAGAGGTCTTTAAAAAGACCATTTGCTTAACGAGGCTTTGTTGTTCTTTCGCCCCTTCTCAGAGCCCCTGGGGGCGAAGCTGAGCACAGAAACAGTCTTTGTTGATTGAGGTTTTGGCACATGTCTGGGTACAAGACAACAGCAAAACACGACGGGCCTAACCCTGTAGAATCTATACTTATTTTAGCTTCCCATTTTTCTTCTGGAACGTCTTTGTGTGTACATTAAGAGTATTGATGCGCTTTGTACCATGAAAATCAAATAATATAAATATATTTTAATGGAAAAGGGTGCTTCCTGCACACGTTTTAAGATACGTTTCAGGTCCTTTGTTGAAAACAAAAATGTCCAAATGGTAGAAAATAATGACAACCCTCACTTCGGAAGTTGGCGTTGGGTTTGCTTTGTAGTGACTTTGGGGCACAATATCTTCAATACACGATACCAAATAGCCAAGAAATATAAGATTAACAGACATAAATAGTAAAATTACAGTAGCAAGAAGATATGCACCTTTCACTTGCATGCTGTATTTACGTCCTAATGCCCTACGTATTGGATTTTAAAATCCTGGTCCTCCGTGTATGATATGCATGTGTTGTGTGTATGATGGGACGGTGCATCTTCAAGTGTATTTCTGCCTGGTGTGTGTTTATAGTCCGTGCATGGTGCGTACGTGCCTCTTTTGTGTGTGAAGGCTATATTTTTTGTTTGTGTGTGTGCCTGGTGTGTGCTTTTCTTCTGTGCATGGTGCGCGCTTGTATGTGTGTGAAGGACAGTGTTTGTTCATGTGTATGTCTGCCTGGCGTGTGTGTTTAGTCACCAGCTTCTGTACATGTGTCACTCAGTGTACGGAGTGGCCTGCACCGGTCCTGCCTGCTGCTGCCATCACTGAACATGCTTCGAATGCCCCTGCCTCGCCCCAGCACACAGCACATGCACAGGCAACGCACGCACATGTAGCCTGTCTCTCTAACCACACAAGACATCTATCCCCATACACATGTAATACATTTCCCCACACGTAAGTCCCTTACCCCACACAGGTAACACACACTATCGTTTCTGCACTTTTGTTACTCGCCAGTCCATTTGTTTTCTACCTTCCCTTAGTCATTGTGTCCCTGGATGAATATTTTTCACAGTAACGTTTAAAAAATGTTATTGGGTTGTCCAAAAACGTTTTCTTTTTGCTCCTATTGGTTGTTATGCGTCATTTTTTTTTATTTTCGTTCAATGGAGAACGCCCCCCCCTTGCAATTTTTAAATTCACAAGGTGCTAGCGCGCACCCACGCTCGTCTGACAGTTGCTGGAGAAAATGTCAGAGCCTCTAAACAGGCCACCATTGGTAATCCAGCTCACGGCACAGCCCCTCCCCCCTGCCCCTGCAACATTAGTGCTCGCCCAGAGGCCTTACTGTTCCGCTCACCCAGGATGGGAGGAAACCCACCGCATGCCATGCCGCTTCAGTTTGGCCCATTGTCCTACTGCACATGACAATGGGCAAGCTTGGCCGATCAAACACCTGTGATGTAGGCCAGACAAGCGAGTCCCTGGTCTTTCTTTCCACTCAAAGCTTCATTTACATAGCGCTCTTTACAGATTATGCAGTCTCGGGGGCGCCCCAGGCTGCTGGAAGTCCATATTTTCACATAAATGTAGGTACTGATCCGACCTCACCTCCCTCCTAGTCCTCGTGCCAGTGCAGTCCTGATGGCAAAGAGCAGCTGCTGGATCTCCACACAGGCTCAGAAATGTCCACGGCCACTCCATATGATGCCCCTGTCGATCAGGAGCCAGGAGCTAACATGCACTACACTGAAGTGATGAATCAAATGAAAACCGTTGACCACCTGGGAATTATGTGGGATGATGGCTGCTCCTAAACAATATGATACCTCGAAGAGGGACTGGGGGCTTTTTTAGAGTTTCAGCATACATGCCCCAATAATGATAAATACAAGAAGGAATTCAGTCATTTCCTAACTCTGACGTACTATGGAAGCACGGCTGCACGCTGGCAACTCTTGAAGCAGGTACTACATAACATTAATGGCTGCTGTGTTTACAAAGAGGACTTGGAGTTTATCTGGGAGATTGGGTGGCCGGTTCCAGAGATAGCTGGGAGCCTCTGGCCCTTTAAGGCAGGAGGACCTTGCCACTCAATAGTTGGAGACATTTGATAAGACATGCAAACACCCCCACCCCGCACCCTGTCCCATCACAAGACAAAGGCCGGCTGCAAAGTGTCCCCATTACAAACAACGCTCCTTTGATATTTTATTTGCAGGTGGTGCCAGGGTCTGGGGTAGTGAAGCAAAGAGGAAACGCCATCACAAGCTGCACACACCTTGACCCGTCTGCACGATCCTTATCTCAGGCCACAACTGCTTCTGAGCTCAGGAAACGGAGGCCGAGGGAGGGGACAGCAGGCTGAGGGTGTCTCTTTAAAAATAAAATTAAGAAAATGGACAAAGAACCTAAACAAAATTATCCTGTGCATCCTCAGATTGCAGACCGATAGCTTGTAGACCCGGGTATGCAGGGAAACTGTGGACAATAGAAATGACAATGGCATTCATACCAACCAGCACTTGCACCAAACTGCCACCCCACCTACTCTCATACCCGCAGCATTCCCGCACTCCAACACAGACCACCACAATCGCACCGACACCATCTCCCCACACTCCTACCTCCAGCACTACATGCCCACTAACACCTACAGCGTTCTCACATTCCACAAGGACAGCCACACACACACACACAAGCTCCCCACACTCCCACATCCAACTCCACGCACACACTGACTTACAGCGTTCTCACATTTTCATCCATGTGCACATCTACTCCTACACCACCTCCTGAAACTTACTCCCTTTTTCAATTCCACATCCAGCTTGCACACCATCCTTACACAGATGCATACCACCACCATCCCACAATTACACAAATACAGCTAGGACAGTGTCTCTCAGGCGCAGTCAATGCGAGGTGCCTCTCTCTGATAGCATTGCAAGGAGAGGTGCTAGTTAGAGACACCACCCATAGCACAAGAGGTGCAACTTATGGACACTCCTCTCACAACAAGAGATGCCTGACACTGACACTACATAGACTGAGAGGTATCTCAGAATGGGGTAGAACTGAGATGCCATCTACAGCCCCGGCTGTACGCGGCCACAGTCAAGTTTCGAAACTCACACCACATCCACCTCTTCACGAGCACCTTTGTGGCAGTCATTTATTTACACATGTCTGTGGGAGGAACGTGCTGCAGCGCTGTAGGCATCAGACCAATGCTTATACCCTTAGAATTGGTAGTTAAGCATCTTCTGTAGGGCCTCTGTTGAGGAATTCCTTGACTTGATGTAGCATAGATGGTTGCACGAAATGTCTTCCAGAAACAAGCAATAATAAAAGCATAGCGTTCCATAAACACCGGTAAAACACTGTTTTAGTTATTTTTTATGGCGCGAAAACGAGTAACCACTGAAAAGCACTGTTTTTATGAGATATTGAAATCACTGGAAAACACTGAAAAACACCACCAGAATTTACCAAAAATAGAAACTGAAAACCGGAAAGCCTAATAATAAGTAAAATAGATTAAAAAAAACTTCAAACAAGCAAAGGATGGCAGAGATTCAGAGAGGATAGAAAAAGAATGCCCAGAACCATAGCAATGAATGAGAAACAAGATGGCCGCGCCCGTTCACGACCGCATGGGTAAGTTCGTGCGAGATTTTCCTCGCGAACACACGTGAAATTGTACTAGCGAGCCGCACA
>NW_028243827.1:0-66830 GCF_964263255.1 Lissotriton vulgaris | reverse complement strand
AGGGCTTTACAACGTGACGTTGTAAATACCCCGCACCATGGCGCATCTTTTGCGCTGCCGCTGCATCACAAAAGTGAAGCAACAGCAGCGTAAAAGAGGCGCAAGGGGCTTATAAATCTGCCCCCTAGTCTTTACTGGTTTCCTTTGGAGGCAATCTCTATGTTGGTGTTCTTGCTGAACTATACTTAGTTCTGGCTGCTTACTTTCTTTATAGGTAGACCTTATTTTGATACTCTCACATTATTTGATTTTGATTTACTATCAAGACATTGATTGCTATTGATTAACTAACTAATTTCAGCCTTCTGCAAGGATCTTAATTTTGAATAAACCTATAGGGTTTAATTTGGGACTCTGTCTAGCATAAGTTTATTTGATTGGCTTAGACTGAGTCTTATTAAGACTCAGGTGGTTCTGATCCTAGATATCGACTAGGCGTGGCTGTGACTCGTAGAATTCCATGTAGCATAATCATGAAGAATTACCTGAGAATTCTGAAGAATTACACAAGAAGAGAAATTCTACATATATCGCTATTTCTTAGTGCATAAATGCCCCTCATGTCCATTTTGGACATGTGGGTCATTTTCTGCACTAAGAAACAGAGTAAATGCCATGGAACACAAATAGTGAGCACCAGCAGCTGCTTGCGCTTTCTAAATGTGCTTTTGGATAGTATTCTTCCCCAATTTACACCCAGCATTTAACGCTATTACCGTAGTGCAAAATGCCCCCTCGCGTCAAAATGGAATCAAGGATGCATTTTTGTGCTAAGAAATAGAGCTAAATGCAGCAGAAAATTAAAAGCGAGCTCGAGCGGCTGCTTGGTAAATGTGCTCTGGGGGTAGGATTTTTCCCTCCAAATTGGTATACACCTGTTACAACGCATTTGTTACAACGCACTACCATTACAACGCGACTTTTACAACGCATACCATTACAACGCATTGCGCTGGGGGGCGCTCTAGGATAGGGAAAAAGTATAATTTACTATCCAACACCTTCCCTAGGGTCCACGGGGACTGGAGTTAGAATAGTAAATTATACTTACCACTATCCAGCACCTCAAAGCGCTATGCGTTGCAATGGTATGCGTTGTAATGGTCGCGTTGTAATGGTAGGTAGTTGTAACGGTATGCGTTGTAACATGGTACATCCCTCCAAATTACGTGAGGAGGGGTAATCTCGTAATTAATAGTGATTCCACGTCAAAGTGTTATGCGGAATTACACAGATTATTCTGGAGTAATTGAAGTCCCGCCCAGGCCTAATATAGACCCAGTTACTTATTTTCATTAGAGTGTTGACAGCAGCCAGACCACCATAGATGACCGACCACCGGTGTAGATTACTGAAGGCTGTGTGCAGGGAAGGTCTAGGATTAGTGGATTCAGCACAGGTTTATCAAATCGTACAATAAAAATAATTTTTTCCTTTTTAATTTTATTGCTGGAGGGTCTCTTGGAGGTCTGCGCCCATGGACCTGGGAGTCTGGGGAGGCTCACCTTGCCTACATATGCTTTTCTGGTTTTCATTTTTCCATGCAGGGTAATGGCAGCCAACACAGACATTTTTCTATAAGGGTGAGCCAATCAGAGCGCAGCAGATTTGCAAATCTGCAAAATGCAATGGGAGAAAAAGCTCCCTGAGCCCATGGCATGACTTTACTTTTTTTAATTGAATTTGCAAATTCGCCATGGATTTGTGAATCTACAGCAGATCTGTAGATTAACCCTTAACATGTAATTAAAATGTAACCTATTCTTGTGCACAGCAGAAACATTTAAAACTCTAATCTCTTGAAAACTACTGAATTAATTTCTACCAATGGTATCTCTTTCCTAAATAAAGATCTTCTTACATGCCAATATTAGAGTAATTCTTTTACATAGTTTTTTCTGTATCAAGCAGCAAAGTAAATGTCACCCAGGATCCCATAGAGGTAAGATGGCGGCTGTGAGCACAATTGTGTGAGCTCGAGCTCCCCCCCACCCCACCTACCACGCTGATGGGTGAGGTTGGCTGTATCCGCGTGCCACCATGCTGGACCTGAAGTGAAGCGGAGTGTGGCGTGTGCAGGGGACGCAACGTGACATGTTGGGATGCTGTGGAGCGCCTGTTTGGTCCCCTGAGTGGTTCTCTGCCAGCTCCTGGTACTGGCGAGGCGAACTTCCAGGTGTGCGCACGCTGGGCTGTGCGGAAAGAAGAGGGTGCCGACAAAAGGGAAATCCAACGTCGGGTCAAAGGAGAGCAACGCTGCAATGCCCCCGAAGGCTGGTCGTGGCAGAATGCGAAATAAAATGGATGCCTCAGACAGCATGGCAGGACGAGATGCAGAGAGAAAAAAATTGGAGTTAACTGTGGAAAAAAAGGACGGCACTTGTGTTGAGGGCGGTAAGAAATCTGTTCCTGCTTTATTTATGACGGGAAAATTAAAGAAAAATCTTTCCTTTACTCCAGCTGTCTCTGAAAATGCATCGAGCATGGGAAAAGGCATGCAGGGGTAGAACTCTCCTTCAGACTCTTTAGCTGAGAAGGAGGGTGCAGTGGAAGATACCCCCGGGGTTCATCAAAAGAGGGGGAGAATGGAGCAAAAACCAGAATTGGCTGTAGCTGGAGCTATCTTCTAGGGGTCGTCAAAAGAAGTGGAGAAGGGAGCAAATAGCGCAGAATCGGCCCCGGAGAGTGGGGATATGGTGATTAAAGAAAAAAGAGTGGTCGAACAGGATCTCACGAAAGAGAGTGACTCTGGGGACTTTCCCTTCTTTTCGATGTCTGACCCCTCAGATACCTCTGGAGATGATTCCTATTTGGATAAACAAAAGGGTGACCCTCCCAGTATTGTGCACAAGGGGTCCAGCACTATGCAGATGAAGGATGCTACAGAATGGGGGACTGATTCGCCCGGTACTCCAGAGAGAAGCCCAAAAACTGTTCGCAAAAGGGGTGATTTAGGTACGGCGCAGGTTCCTACTTGGCTGAGAGTGCAGTTTCTTTTCAGTGGGCTTACTCGTTTATGGCGGAGTCTGAAATAGTCAAGGGGCACAACCTAATTTAGATGTCATGGAGAAACCTGAGGACATTTCTCTGGTTGTTATCTACCAGAGTATAATGGCCCATAGGGAGGAGAACCGCACTAAGAGCAAGGGTATGCAGGGAGCTTGTCGCAAACTCCAGAATATGGTACGGAGGATTGTAAAATCATGCTCCGAGTTTGTTGACAGGTTTAATAAGGCTGAGACACGTATATAGAACTTGGAGGATGAGCTTTCTGCGCAGAAAGCAAGAACTGAAGCTCTGTGCTCCGCAAAGGATGATACCCTCTGGAAGATCACTGACTTGGAAAATTGCCTTCGACGTAATAATCTCCGATTGTTGGACATTCCTGAGGAGGCCGAGGGGCAGGATGCACGGAAAATCATTATTGAACTTTTCTCTGAGGCTTTCCCTGAGCTAACGCAATGGGATTGGAACCGGGAGATCCAGTGGGGGCGCACAGATTTCCATTCATACAGCGCAACAGACCGAGCCTGAACTCTGCTAGACCGAGGGCGATTTTAATATCAATTAATAACTTTCTTGTGAGAGAAGCAATTTATGATCAGGGGCGACCGGATCGAAAGAAAAGTTGGAAGGGGACAGAGTTTTTTGTGCACCCTGATTATTG
This sequence comes from Lissotriton vulgaris, assembly GCF_964263255.1. Taxonomy (NCBI): domain Eukaryota; kingdom Metazoa; phylum Chordata; class Amphibia; order Caudata; family Salamandridae; genus Lissotriton; species Lissotriton vulgaris. The sequence goes on along the minus strand of NW_028243827.1, from coordinate 63,163 downwards.
CCCTCTAACCGTAGAGAAGAGATGGCAATTACGCCAGTTTATCACTCCATTTCGGGATAAAGGTGCACAAGCTTTTTTGCTGAATCCAGCTAAGCTCAAGATTATTCGTAAAGAGCATATGCGTTTTTTTTACAGCAGAGTTAGCGGCTAAAGAGTATTTGCAGTCTTTTTAAAATGAAAAAAAAGAAAAGGGAGAAGGAAGGAAATGGAAAAGGATAAGAAATAAAATGTAAAGGAATGTGCACTTTAGATTATATACACAGATTAATTGTGTTAGAGCTAACCAGGTCTAGACCTATTATTAGATGCAATGTTGATTCCTTTTCTTCTTTTTTCAGCACTTATGGCATTGTTAACTTGTTTTTTTAATTTTTTTTGCTGTGAATATTTAATCAAGCACAGTAATTGGTGGTGCAGTGGGATCCGGGGGGCAGAGGCTCGATCCATCTCGGAGACCTTGTGTCTTCAAGCCTCCAGTTTGGGGAAGTGTGGGGGTGGGTCACGGCTTCAGTTGAAGCTGTGTATGGGAGAAGTGATGGGGTTGGGGGAGTTGGGTTGGCGGGCGTCAGTGGGGTGGGGGAGGCACTTGTAAAAATAATCCATGATGGTGCACTGAAGAAAAGTATGACATTTAATGGTCTTAGGAACACAGTCCTTAAGCACAAAGATATGGGGAAAATAGATGGGGGATAGGGGCATTCATGGTGGCATTCGGTTTTGCTCCCTAAACGTATGTGGGTTGAACAACTATAATAAGAGGTGACGGGTTGCGAATGAACTACAGGTGCTCCAATCGGATCTGTTATGCATTCAAGAAACCCATTTTTCATGGGGCAAAAGAAAATTACTGGCAGAACTTGGGTTAATTGTATTAGTATATACGGAGCAATACACCACCACACATGGGGTAGCGATATTGGCTAAAAAATATATACAAGGGGCAGGAAGAGCACTGGCGGATAAACAAGGGAGGTGGGCCATTGTGGAATGCATGATCTGTAGCAAGAAGTGCACTATCTGTTCTATATATGGTTCAAATTTTGAAGAGGCCATAGTAATCAAAGGGTTGAATTTGGAACTAGCGCTATGGCCCACTCCATTAATTTTATGTAGTGACCTAAATATACACCTTGAGCCAAAGGGTTTGCAGGATGATAGTAAACCTTATAATGGGAGGAAGCCTAAAGTATTTAAGGCGCTTCTGTCTTTACTGGGCGATCATGGTCTGGTGGATGCATGGGCAGCCTTGAGGGGGCGGATCCTGGGTATACATTTTATTCACATCCACACCAGAAATGAGTAAGATAAGATTATTTTGTCTTATTGGGTCTTTTGCTTTCTGGTGCTAACATCCAGGTGTACCCATTGATATCAGCGGATTATGGACCTCTAGTGTTGAATTTATGTATGTTCAGAGCTGAAATTAGGCCGCAATCTCTTTAATTCGATAGGAAGTTGTTATTAGATGAAGGATATGTGGCACAAATGAAGGTGTGGATCGAGCAATTTTTGGTCATAAATCCCAATACCGCAGGGACCGGGTTTGTGTGGGACGCTTTTAAAGCAGGCTTTAGGGGGAGACCCTAAGCTTTGGGCTACATAAGCAAAAACAAATACAAGTAGCACTACAGGAATTATATGCCAGCCTTACTGCAGCAGAAGAAAAACCTATGCAGGGGATACATGCAGGACGGGAGATTTTCGCTCTGCAAATGGAGGTAGCCTGGTGCAAGGCCAAAATACATTTACACAGGAGTAAAGAAAAAGATAGGATACACTCTATTAGCAGGAATATGGAGAGGCAACTGGGCGATGTTTGGCACAAAGGCTGACATCAAAGGAGGCGGCCCAAAGAATAAGCTCAGTGGTGGATTCTAGGGGCAATATCATAGAAACTGATGTCGGGATTTTAAATGTGTTTCATGACTTTTATGCGGCACTCTATACTGGGTAGTGTTATGATGCATACGCCGGGGAAACACTGCTGCAGAGTCTTAACTGCAAGAAAGTGGATTTGCAAGATGCAGAACTGCTAGAGGCACTTATTACTATTCAAGAGCTGGAAAGAGCTATTAATAGCTTAGCCTCAGGCAAAGTAGCAGGGCCCAACAAACTTCCGCTCGAACTATATAAAACTTTTTGTTGGAGTACTTAAGGCCGATATGCTCGTCACTTTTCAGTAGGCTCAGGTTGGGGCTGCACCTCTGACCTGGGATGAGGCTAGCATAATTGTTTTTAAAAAGAAAGATAAACCGGCTCCTATCGCCCTATATCATTATTAAATTCAGATGTCAACATTTATGCCAAAATCCTAGCGACCCTGTTGGCTGAAGTATTAACACCTTTGGTGTCAATCCAACAACATGGGTTTGAACCTAGGAGGTGTACAACTAATCACATTAAAAGGGTGGTAACCCTGTTGGATATAGCTAATACTACGGGGAGCAAATTTAGCTTGATTCTCTTAGGCGCTGAAAACGCGTTCGACCAGGTCGCCTTGGAATTTTTATGGGCAGTATTATGACGAGTAGGTTTTAAGCAAAGCTTCATCTCATGCATCCAAGTCTGCCTGGAATCAGACCCGGTATATATCACATGGGGAACAAGACAGGGATGCCCCTGCTCCCCCTTGTTGTTTTCATTATACATTGACCCTTTATTAATGATGTTAGAACAAACTGCAGGGATAGAGTCAGTGATTTGGAGACAAGAGCACTATTGGGTGTTCGCATATGCAGACGCTGTGGCAGTGGTCACTCCAAATCCTATGATGGCCATGCCTAAGATAGAGCAGCTGGCGCTGGAGTTTGGAGCAACTTCAGGATACAAACTTAATGTTTCAAAGGCACACATTTTGTGTTTAAATCTAGCCGGCTTTGATGACCATCGGATTTTGAGTGAGGTATCATACCTAGGGGTCATAATAAGGACATGTTTAAAATCCCTGGTAGAGGTCAATTGAGGAAATATTTTAAATGTTGTACGGAAGCAATTAGATCGGTGTGAATGTCTACACCTCTCACTCGAGGGACCATACAATGTTCTAAAAATTTTAATATTACCCAAAGTTTTATATTTGTTTAGATCTGTTCCGCTAGAAATTTCCCGTGCCCAACTGGCAGCACTGCAGTCAATTTGGGCGAGGTTTCTATGGGCTCATGGGAAGCCTCGCAGAGCTATGCACTATATGATTCTCCCTCGCGAGAATGGCGGTTGGGCAGTGCCGGATTTTACTTTATACTACTTTGTTTGTATATTGCAACATATGAATATTTGTTTAACGGGGGCAGAACCAATTAGTATTGCTGAGGCTCCATCCATATATCAAATGCTATTGGGCAGTGATGCAAAAAAACGGTTATTTGTTCACCTGGAGCCAAGTTACTATAAAAAACTAGGTTTAAGGTTTTAAATCCTGCTTCAAGGTGTGGAAAGCCGTGCGAAAATACTATAGATTAGAGAGGGTCTCCCAGTATACCCCGTTAACAGCTACGGCACTCCTGCCACCTATATTCTGGGATAGGACCATTGATAAATGGCAGACTTTTTGCCTTCTGTGCCACTCGTTTTTCCATAGTTTTTGTGCCTGCTGTGTGGCCACGTAGCGGGCGTGCAGCTGGCGCGCCGAAGGCGCGCCTTAGGCAAGCCCGTCTGCACCTGGGCCGCGCCCAGCGCCAGAACCCCTGACCCCAAAACCCGCCACGACGACCGCCACCACTACGTCGCAAGCAATCTGCACGCTCTCAACTCCGGATGGAGCCACACCTGCTTCAAGGCTGCCCCGAAATGCACACACTGCCCCTTCACCTGCCGGAACTGCAGCTACACCAGCCTCCGAGCTGACGAACCACCCGCCAAGAAAGACCCCAACCACCTCCAATGCATACTACTGAACACCCGCTCCGCACGCAAGCATGCCGTCGAGCTCTGGGACCTGCTCGACACAACATCCCCGGACGTCGCCTTCCTGACAGAGACCTGGTTTAACGACTCCTCCGCACCCGACATCGCCATAGCCATCCCAGACAGCAACAAGATCACCCGCAGAGACCCCACCCACGGAGTTGGAGGAGGAATCGCCATCGCCCACAAGAACAGCAGCAGGGTCCCAACTAGCACCGACGACGCACTCAGCACCGCCGAACACATGCATTTCCAGATCCACACAGACCCTAACTCCACCCTCAGAGGCACCCTTGTCTACCGACTCCCAGGACCCAGCCCCCACTTCAGCGAGTCCATCGCCAACTTGATCAGCACGCACAACCTGACCTCCACCGACTACATCCTCCTCGGAGACCTGAACTTTTACCTTGAGAACAACAACGACAACAACTCCACAACCCTGATCGCCAACCTCGCCAACCTCGGACTGAAGCAACTAGTCACAATGCCCACCCACACGCTCGACCCCGTCTTCTCCTCAAGTCTGCACGTCTCCATCAGCCACATCACCGAACTCCTCTGGACCGACCACTGCTGCATCCACTTCACCTTCCAGAAACCCATCACACACCACCGCACCCAACAGATCCCCAGCCGCTGCTGGAGCAAAATCACCGAAGACCAACTACACGCAAACCTTGCTCTCAGCCCACACACCGAACCCTCCAACACCGACAACACTGCCCATAGCCTCAGACGCTGGATCGAGGACTGCGCCAACACCCTTGCCCCACTGAAGAAAACCCCCACAGAAACACCAGCAAGAGGGCCAGCTGGTTCACCCCAGAACTCCTAGCCTCCAAGCAAGCCTGCCGGGAACTAGAGAAGAAATGGCACAGTGAAAAAACTCCGGACAGCCACGCAGCACACAAGGACGCCATCCGCTACCACCACCACCACCTCATTAGGGCGGCCAAGAGGACCTCCTTTAAAGACCGCCTCGACAACAACGCACACAATAGCAAGGAGCTCTTCAACATTGTGAAGGAGCTCTCCAACCCCAGCTCCAACACTAAAGACATCACACCATCGCAAGTAGTATGCGACTCCCTCGCCACCTTCTTCCACCGCAAGATAGCAGACATCCACAACAGCTTCAACACCCAGACAGCCCCAACAGGCAGCAAAACAACAGACCCTCCACACACCATCGACCACGACCCCCTGCTAGCCTGGGCCAGCGTGAGCATCGATGACACCATCAAGATCATGCGCACAATCCACTCCGGCTCTCCGTCAGACCCATTCCCGCACCACGTCTTCAACAGAGCAAGCAGCTTCATCACACCCCACCGGTGCAACATCATCAATCTCTCCCTCGAGACCGCGACCTCCCCAGAGATCTGGAAACACGCCAAGATCAATGCCCTACTCAAAAATCCTAAGGCAGACACAAGAGACCTCAAGAAATTCCAGCCCATCCCTCTGATCCCCTGCCAAGGTCATAGAGAAAACCATCAACAGACAGCTAACCCGATACCTCGAAGAAAACAGAATCCTGGACCCTTCCCAGTCAGGGTTCCGCAGCAACCACAGCACCGAGACTGCCCTCATCCCCGCCACTGACGACATCAGGTCCCTGCTGGACAATGGCGAGACCGTAGCACTCATCCTTCTACACCTCTCTTCCGCCTTCGACACCGTCTGCCACCGCACACTATGCGCACGCCTCCACTCCGCAGGGATCCGAGACAAGGCTCTGGATTGGACCACCTCCTTCTTATCCGGCAGAACCCAGTGAGTCTGCCTCCCCCATTCCGTTCCAAAGCCTCCAAGATCATCTGCGGCGTACTCCAGGGATCCTACCTCAGCCCAATGCTTTTCAACATTTAATGGCCCCACTCGCACACGTAGCCCGACAGCACGACCTAAACATAATCTCCTACGCAGATGACACTCAGCTGATCCTTTTCCTCACCAAGGACCCCATCACTGCCAAAGCCAACCTCCACAAAGGAATGAATGCTGTCGCCGACTGGATGAAGACCAGCTGTCTGAAGCTGAACTCTGACAAGACAGAGGTCCTCATCCTCGGCTCCAAACCTTCAGCCTGGGACGACTCCTGGTGGCCGATGGCATTGGGGGCAGCCTCAACACCCACCGACCACGCCCGCAACCTGGGAATCATCCTCGACTCAACGCTCTCAATGACCAAGCAACTCAACGCCGTCTCCTCCTCCTGCTTCAACACCCTCTGCATGCTCCGCAAGATCTACAGATTGCTCCCGACAGATACAATAAAGACAGTCACCCAGGCCCTCATCAGCAGCAGACTCAACTATGGAAACGCCCTCTACGCGGGAGCCCCAACCAAGCTCATCAAACGACTACAACGCATCCAAAATGCCTCGGCACGACTGATCCTCGACGTACCACGCCACGGCCACATCACGCCCCACCTGAGAAACCTGCACTGACTCCCCGTCAACAAGAAGATATCCTTCAAGCTCCTCACCCACGCACAGAAGGCACTCCACAAGACCGGCCCAGCTTACCTCAACAGACGGCTCTCCTTCTACATCCCCAACCGTCAGCTATGCTTTGCCGACCTCTCACTCGCCACCGTCCCGCGCATCTGAAGAACAACCACCGGTGGGAGATCCTTCTCCCACCTCGCCGCCAAGACATGGAACACCGTCCCACTGACCTATGACAGACCCAAGACCTGCTGACCTTCAGGAGGATACTCAATACCTGGCTGTTGGATCAGTAGCGCACCCCCCCCCCCCCCCCCTCCCCCCAGCGCCTTGAGACCCTCGCGGGTATGTAGTGTGCTTTACAAATTATTGATTGATTGATGGCGGACTAAAAGTATTCAATATATTGACGATTTATATGCCAACGGGGGTTGGATGTCCTTTGAGATGTTGGCTGAGAAATACCACCTTCACAGATCCGAATTTTTTAAATGTCTACAAATTCGCAATTATTTATGCAAAAATCAATGGAAAGTTTAATTAAATCCTATAGTTGAAGCTGTGAGGAAAAGGGCAAGCATCGGCTTTTCATACAATTTATTATTAGGCACCAGGGTGGGGATTTAGATATTCACAACACTAAATGGGACAATAAGTTGGGGTGCCTCGGCACTCGGGTGGAGGACTCTATCTAGCTGGCGGGGAGGATATTGATGTCTGTCAACCTCCTTGCACAACACTATATAGACCTCTATTATATCCCAGCTAGGTTGTGTAAATGGGGTGGGACAAATGATGGAAGATGCTTTCGTTGTGGAAGAAAGGATGCTGACATTGTGCACACTTTTTTTTACATGTAGGCACTTAAGTAACTTCTTGGGGCCCCTAGTGAAATTTTTAATGGAAATCATGGGGTCCAGTAAAACTGTAAGCGACTCACGTATTATTGGGGGTAGCAGAGAGGGATAGATGTGACCAGCTGGCTTATAGTTTCCGATATCTGATCTTTCTGACTACAGCCGTTGCCAGGTTATGTATTGCCTCAATGTGGCTTCAGAAAGATGCTCCGACTTTTGAAATATGGAGGGCCAGAATTTTAATCATCTTCAATTTAGAACATAGCTTATATGTACTAAAAGGTGCCCGTAAAAGGAAATTGGGCGTGGAGATATGGGGACCGGTGGTGTTCTATATGGATGAATGATGTATTATTTCGGGGTTATACCTTGAAGGCCTATGCACTTGCACTTTAAGGAATTGTCATGCACTTTAGATTTGCAACAACGTTGTGCATATTGTAACTGATGAGCTAGCTAACCACTATTTAACACTGTGTGTTGCTTTTCTTAAGACTATTAGGTGTTTTAGATTGGTAATGATAAAGCATCCATTCTGCATAAAAATATGTGTCTGAAATTCTTAATTGCAATTTTATTTCTATGGAGTAGAAATAGTTTGTATTATTGTATTAATATTGTTGTTGTTTAGCAATATAATAAAAAATAATTTGTATGTTTGTAGGCAATAATATCAATAGTTAAATTTTTATGGAACAAAGACATGAACACATTTTTCTCGTTTATTTATTGTATATTTTTTTTTAAAAGCAAAGGACATTATATTTAATTACTATTGCATGTTGCATATTTTCCACTTTTCACAGGTTTTTTTAAACGTTTACTAAATTGCTGTATATACTTTTTCAACATAATTTTTACTCGTTCTGTTTGGAGGATGGCTCAGTGTCTTCCTCCCCAACAGTGCTCATGTTGGGGAGGACAACACTTAGCCGTCCTCACACTTGAGGCAGGAAAATCCTCTGGTGAGAAAACCAGAGGGATTTCCTTTTTTTATTTCAGTCTCGGGAGCTGGGGAACAGTTTCCCCAGCAGCCGTGGGCATTTTTATTTCAGTGTTATGAAGATTGGCGCGCCTTCCGCATTGACGTAATTACATTGAAAGTGAAAGTGAAATAAGACGATGGGCTCATTTACAACTAGATTCATCAAAGGCCCGATTTGCGAGTCAGTAATAGCGATTATTAAGGAATCGCTATTACAGACTCGCAAAACGGGATTCATGTACAAATCGCAATTTATTTTGCCATTCCTACAGCTTCCTTATTTGCGATTAGCTAATTGCTAATCGCAAATAAGGAATAACTCCCCATTCAATCCTATGAGCCTAAAGGCCCATAGGAATGAATGGGAAGACATATCAATGTGTGAATCGCTATTAGCGATTCTCATTTTGAAATTGCGATTTCAAGGGTGCAGGGGTGTCCAAAGGACTCCCTGTTGCACCCCTGAAATGACATTGGACACTGGTGTTCCGCACACACATGTCCCAAGGACATGTGTGTGTGTAACATACAACTTAGAAAAATGCACTTAAGTGCATTTTTCTAAGTTTCCGTTATTTACCACGAGGTTTGACTTCACGGTAAATAGCGGCCTAAAATTGCGAATTAGCATTTTTTAAATGTATCAAAAATTGCATTTAAGGAATCTCAAATAGAGATTCCTTAAATGCAATTGCTCACAAATTTGCGAATTCTATAATAGCGATTTTTGCATTTGGGATGATGAATCCCAAATGCAAAAATTGCGCTCGCAAAGGGACAGCTTCTCAGAATCTGGCCCTTTGCGAGCCGATTTTCGTTTCATGAATCTAGCTCTTAGTTTTCACTGCATCGGTGCTCTGGGACATACCTCAATCCCCGAGTTCCGATTCAGATAGGGGAGGTGTCATTGGAAAGGGGAGAATGGTACCATTCTCCAGCAGATCCCTGCTTGAGGATCACCGCAGGAGGGTTATCCCCAAACTGGGATCCACCCTCTAGACACCAGGGAAAGGGGCAGTGGCCAAAGATTATCAAGCCCCTCTGAATTTGTTTGCAGTTTATGCACTTCTTCAAAGTGACACTTTGCCACCATTTATTTATCTCCACAATCCTTGCTTGTTCTAGCCCCCTTAGTTGTTGTTTGGGTATGGGAGCAGCTTTAGAAGTGGAAAAACGTGCATCTACTTGTGTGGCTGCAGGGTCGCCGTCCTCATTAAACATGCCCTTGAGGAGCTGTTCTCATTCGCTCCATCTATCAGCAATTGTGTTATATATATTCTCACAATATCAGTGCTGTATACCTTCGTCATTATGGTACTTGTGCTCTCCGTTGTGAATCCGCTGTAAACCAAATTAGAAATTGTTCCTTTAAAAGAAAATCTCCTACCAAATGCTCTTTTGAAAGAATGGTAATATGTCTGAATACTCCAGAAGCCTCCTTTGTTGAGCACGCTCTCTGGTCGTGGAATTTTGCCATGGTGCGTCTCACAACAGCAGCCCCAAGCAGAGTCGCACAGACCGGACTACAGATGGAAACAACGAATATATGCTAGTGAGAGTGCCTGGATACTAAGGCTACTATGGTATAAGGACCCGGAGAGGCAAGCGAAGACCCACCCTCGAGTAATTTCCCCACCGAAGAACTCGCCAGGGAGACCAAAAACTGCAACTCCCCACACAAAGGCCCCCCTACTGTGTTGCTGCAGCTCACTCCGTCTCTCCGATATGCTTCTTGGGCCGAAGGCACTGGAAGCGGCTGCCATTTGAAACTCTCTTCAGATGCCAGAAATTGAAGGCCGGTTCACATGCGGGTGCTCGTCTCTCGTGGTCAGCCACCACGTATTACAGTACTTCCCAATTACAGGGTTCAGAGTTAACAGATTTTTTGAATCACATGGGTAAATTAAATGTATATCACTAATGAAACAAAAGGTAGCACAATTCAATTTGAAATATATATATATAGATATACAATGCTCCTACTTCATGAGCATTCCTGACTCTGGAACTAGCCGAATTGCGAGGCAGGGAGTGTGGGACGTGGAGAATACAAACACCATTTGAAGCCCTGAATAATTGCCGCAGACCTTACCGGGAAATGTTGCTTGCCAGCCGCTCAATGGAGAGAAGAGAAAACGCTGACAAACGGAACCATCGCCAGCAAGTGAGAGACACTGCATGCTGGGAAATGCAGTCCACCTGTGGAAGCAGAGAGAATTCCGTGCCGCATGTTCCAGGTAGCCCTTCACTACTTTAGTGAATAGGAACTGACACCGATAAAAAACTACTTATGGGGACTATGAGCAACAGAGGCAAAACTTTAAGAGGGCGTTTGAAAAAGGAACCCTCCGAAACGCGTCATGCCCAATGTTTTAAATAAATTATGGTGCTTCACGAGCCCCGCTGTGTCACCTCGTTCGTCTTCAGCTGAGGAGGAAGGCTTGGGAATATAGATATACATATATATATATTACCTACTGGCGGTCGCCATTAGGTAGTTATAGTTAGGACCTATTTTCCATAGGAAATCTGCAACATTCTATTCCTAATATCTTTGGTGCCGATTGACAAATCTTCGCAAAATTTTCAGAACTCGTCGAGCGCTCCAGTCCACTCCTATCATGAAAGTTTGGGGTGATTCGTCAAGCAGGGCCTGAGAAAAAATGGGGGTCTCAAAACATGTTTACCCCATGTTATTTCTTCTAGAAAACTTTAGACATGGCTACAGCTCGAACTGCTGAACGGAATTACACAAACATTTGCAAAAAGGTAGCTTTTGGTTCAGAAAGTGCCCTTTTTAGGTCTCGCCTGTCGATGCGCATGCGCATCGAGCTTGCGAGACTATGGGGGCTTACCAACTCTTTAACCAACTTGCAAGGAATCATGGCGATTCCTTGCAGTGCACGAGAAATTTAAGCTCAATGCGCATGCGCATTGAGCTTAAAAGCGCGTGCACATGCCCACAGCCGCCTGCCTTGCCTACTCTCTCTGTCACAGCCTCCCCCAGCTCCGCCCCCTCACTTCTTGATTGCACGGCCGCTAGGCCGTGCCTCCCCTACTCTCCTCCCCCCTCCTCCTCCTACTCTTCTCCCCCCTCCTCCTCCTACTCTCCTCCCCTGCCTGCCTGTCGCACCTCTCCCCGCTCCGCCCCCTCCCCTGCCCGCCGTGTCGCATTTCTCCTCCCCCCTCCCCTTATCTTCCTTCCCTCCGTTGTCGATGCTCGTTGGTTGCCCAGCTGTTTGGACTGGTTTACGTGTTTGTGTCACTGTGTATGCCTTAGCACAGGGGAATTTATGACAGGATGAACATGCATGCGGCCGTTTACAGGTCTCCTAGACTAAGGTCTATATCTTTAGTGTCGCAACGTTGTGAGGGGCAACTAACAAACCGTTCATTCATTCTGTTTATTCCGCAATCTGCTCAATCCTCCCGAAAAAAGCCGCATACTTGGAGAACAGCTTGTATTATGAAGGAAGGAAATCGGGCTGCTGCTGTGGATTCAAGAGTCAACGCCCAGCACTGTTCCCATGTAAATCGTGTCCCTGGCTGGGAATCCTGGCTTGAGCCTTGGTACAGCCTTGCACTCAGTATTTCTCGTTTTTGTGTGTGAGTAAATGGCACGTTCAGACTAGTGGAGCACTGGTCATGGTTTCCCTACACACAGTGGCCATAAAAGGTGTCTATTTTTAGCAGCCCCTGGCCGTTTCAACAAGGCGCCTGTCTGAATGTTGGCCCCGCCCCCTCTTGCCATAGGCTCCGTGCAGCCTCTCCGATTGGCTGGCTTGGACGTGTTTTGGGTGTGTAACAGCTCCTGGCCGCCCACGTTTTGTGAAGCGGAGCATCACGTATCGTCAGAAACTCGGTTAATTTTTTTTAAGGGGCAGTTCCAAGGTTTAGTGTATTTCCCAAAGAGGAGATTAATACTGAAACTCAAGTGAGGGTTTTTCGGTTTCATTTTCTCTGGTGACAACCAGTTTCCCTTTTACGGTTCCAGGAAACCACACTATCGTTTTCCTTTTCTCTGTTTTTATGACAACCAATAGGGAGATTACCCGATCATTCTAGGTGTCATGTTCAAACCTTGCAGATGAATGCTCATGTGACCATTCTGGCATAACGCCACGTTCCCGTTTGTTGTAGAAATGCTTTATTCATAAATACATTTTTTACAAAAAGGGGGTGGTGATGAACAGAGTGTCTGAGTTAAACAGACCACTCTTACCCAGTCCAAAGATCAGGGCTTGATCCATCACCGTTATTTATCTCACTGCCCCATCCCAGCTCAGAACCTGGCTATATGCAAATCAGTCTGTCCCTGGCCCAGTGCATCATGGGAACAGGGCAGACTAAACTACCAAGCCAATTCTTCACCAGAAAGGAGACAAGCTACCGGGGACCGGTTTCTGGCATTTCAGCCTTCTTTGGCCCGGCTTGCTTGAATCCTGATGGAGCAGTGAGAAAGGGACTCATGTCTGAGTATACCCTGCCACACCTATAGTGGCCAAAAACGATTTACAAAAAGGGGGTGGTGATGAACAGAGTGTCTGAGTTAAACAGACCACTCTTACCCAGTCCAAAGATCAGGGCTTGATCCATCACCGTTATTTATCTCACTGCCCCATCCCAGCTCAGAACCTGGCTATATGCAAATCAGTCTGTCCCTGGCCCAGTGCATCATGGGAACAGGGCAGACTAAACTACCAAGCCAATTCTTCACCAGAAAGGAGACAAGCTACCGGGGACCGGTTTCTGGCATTTCAGCCTTCTTCGGCCCGGCTTGCTTGAATCCTGATGGAGCAGTGAGAAAGGGACTCATGTCTGAGTATACCCTGCCACACCTATAGTGGCCAAAAACGATTTACAAAAAGGGGGTGGTGATGAACAGAGTGTCTAAGTTAAACAGGCCACTCTTACCCAGTCCAAAGATCAGGGCTTGATCCATCACCGTTATTTATCTCACTGCCCCATCCGAGCTCAGAACCTGGCTATATGCAAATCAGTCTGTCCCTGGCCCAGTGCATCATGGGAACAGGGCAGACTAAACTACCAAGCCAATTCTTTACCAGAAAGGAGACAAGCTACCGGGGACCGGTTTCTGGCATTTCAGCCTTCTTCGGCCCGGCTTGCTTGAATCCTGATGGAGCAGTGAGAAAGGGACTCATGTCTGAGTATACCCTGCCACACCTATAGTGGCCAAAAACGATTTACAAAAAGGGGGTGGTGATGAACAGAGTGTCTGAGTTAAACAGACCACTCATACCCAGTCCAAAGATCAGGGCTTGATCCATCACCGTTATTTATCTCACTGCCCCATCCCAGCTCAGAACCTGGCTATATGCAAATCAGTCTGTCCCTGGCCCAGTGCATCATGGGAACAGGGCAGACTAAACTACCAAGCCAATTCTTCACCAGAAAGGAGACAAGCTACCGGGGACCGGTTTCTGGCATTTCAGCCTTCTTCGGCCCGGCTTGCTTGAATCCTGATGGAGCAGTGAGAAAGGGACTCATGTCTGAGTATACCCTGCCACACCTATAGTGGCCAAAAACGATTTACAAAAAGGGGGTGGTGATGAACAGAGTGTCTGAGTTAAACAGACCCCTCTTACCCAGTCCAAAGATCAGGGCTTGATCCATCACCGTTATTTATCTCACTGCCCCATCCCAGCTCAGAACCTGGCTATATGCAAATCAGTCTGTCCCTGGCCCAGTGCATCATGGGAACAGGGCAGACTAAACTACCAAGCCAATTCTTCACCAGAAAGGAGACAAGCTACCGGGGACCGGTTTCTGGCATTTCAGCCTTCTTCGGCCCGGCTTGCTTGAATCCTGATGGAGCAGTGAGAAAGGGACTCATGTCTGAGTATACCCTGCCACACCTATAGTGGCCAAAAACGATTTACAAAAAGGGGGTGGTGATGAACAGAGTGTCTGAGTTAAACAGACCACTCTTACCCAGTCCAAAGATCAGGGCTTGATCCATCACCGTTATTTATCTCACTGCCCCATCCCAGCTCAGAACCTGGCTATATGCAAATCAGTCTGTCCCTGGCCCAGTGCATCATGGGAACAGGGCAGACTAAACTACCAAGCCAATTCTTCACCAGAAAGGAGACAAGCTACCGGGGACCGGTTTCTGGCATTTCAGCCTTCTTCGGCCCGGCTTGCTTGAATCCTGATGGAGCAGTGAGAAAGGGACTCATGTCTGAGTATACCCTGCCACACCTATAGTGGCCAAAAACGATTTACAAAAAGGGGGTGGTGATGAACAGAGTGTCTGAGTTAAACAGACCACTCTTACCCAGTCCAAAGATCAGGGCTTGATCCATCACCGTTATTTATCTCACTGCCCCATCCCAGCTCAGAACCTGGCTATATGCAAATCAGTCTGTCCCTGGCCCAGTGCATCATGGGAACAGGGCAGACTAAACTACCAAGCCAATTCTTCACCAGAAAGGAGACAAGCTACCGGGGACCGGTTTCTGGCATTTCAGCCTTCTTCGGCCCGGCTTGCTTGAATCCTGATGGAGCAGTGAGAAAGGGACTCATGTCTGAGTATACCCTGCCACACCTATAGTGGCCAAAAACGATTTACAAAAAGGGGGTGGTGATGAACAGAGTGTCTGAGTTAAACAGACCACTCTTACCCAGTCCAAAGATCAGGGCTTGATCCATCACCGTTATTTATCTCACTGCCCCATCCCAGCTCAGAACCTGGCTATATGCAAATCAGTCTGTCCCTGGCCCAGTGCATCATGGGAACAGGGCAGACTAAACTACCAAGCCAATTCTTCACCAGAAAGGAGACAAGCTACCGGGGACCGGTTTCTGGCATTTCAGCCTTCTTCGGCCCGGCTTGCTTGAATCCTGATGGAGCAGTGAGAAAGGGACTCATGTCTGAGTATACCCTGCCACACCTATAGTGGCCAAAAACGATTTACAAAAAGGGGGTGGTGATGAACAGAGTGTCTGAGTTAAACAGACCACTCTTACCCAGTCCAAAGATCAGGGCTTGATCCATCACCGTTATTTATCTCACTGCCCCATCCCAGCTCAGAACCTGGCTATATGCAAATCAGTCTGTCCCTGGCCCAGTGCATCATGGGAACAGGGCAGACTAAACTACCAAGCCAATTCTTCACCAGAAAGGAGACAAGCTACCGGGGACCGGTTTCTGGCATTTCAGCCTTCTTCGGCCCGGCTTGCTTGAATCCTGAATCTTGAAGTCCCTCACCACCCCTTGTTGTAAATATTTTTGTCCACCCTAAGCGTGGAAGGGTATTCTCATATATGAGACCCTTGCTCATTGCACCATCAGGATTCAAGCAAACCGGGCCGAAGACGGCTGTAATGCCAGAAACCGGTCCCCGGGAGCTTGTTTCCTTCCCAGTGTAAGAATTGGCTTTTGTAGTTTGGTTTGCCCTGTTCCCATCATGCACTGGGACAGGAACAGACTAATTTGCATACAGCCAGGTTCTGAAACTGGGATGGTGCAGTGAGCTAAAAAACGGTGTTGGATCTAGCCCTGATCTCTTGACTGGGTGGGAGCTTTCTGCTTAATTCAGAGACTCTGTCCCTCACCACCCCTTGTTGTAAATATTATTCATAAATAAAGACACATAGCCATACGGATCTGATATCGTTTGAGGCTTGCGTCCTCCAATTGATTCCTTCCAGAAATAGTCACGGTATGAAGTAGAAGGTTCGTGAATTCTTGAACAGCGTCTACCTGATTTCTGAAGTTCAGAGCTCCAAGCTGGTGGCGGCACATTTGAACCTCCGCTTCCCTCCCTTGCAGGTTGCCAGCAGGACACGCTGTGCCCTTGTGGTTTTAGACGTCCTATAACCCCGTCAGCAGTGCAGTTTTGTGGTTTAATTCACCTGGGCTTCGGTTTTTAACGTGCAGGAGGTTGCAAATTTGTAGACCGCTCGGAGAGACCCAAGTAACCAGTGTGCATACGATGTTAATCTGTACCCGTGCACTATACGTATCTCGCTGGGGGTGCAGGTCTCTACAAACCAGTATTTTGAAAAGTTTGCTTTTAAACCATTCTAATATTGGTATCTCCTGCTCTCTAGAGATGTGGCCTAACGACCAGAGCTGCCATCTATGTCACGTAAATACAAAACATGTTGCATTCCAAATGCTATAGGTGTCACATTCGCAAAAGTTATAACTATTGGCATTGTAAATGACAAAGCTATCAATTTTGCTATTTAAAAAACCAACAAATAAATAAAATATTTGTCATTTACAAGACCAATAGCTCCAACATTTCTAATGCGAGACCTATTGCATTTCCAATGCTTGTTTTTAAATGGTGTAAATCCGTTCAGTAGCTCCTGAGAAATTCGAAAAATAGTGGTGAAAAAATCATTTTCCCCATGGAAACTTTAGACACTGTTATAGCAAAAACTCCTAAACGGAATTAAACCAAATTTGGCCAAAAGGTACTGCTTGGCTCAGAAAGCGACCTTTTTAAAAATGGTATAAATCCGTTCAGGAATGAAGGAATAAATATAGTGATATCTATGGCCCAGATGGATCCGCGCACCCTGCTCGCGTCCTCCCGATCACGAGCTTCATGTTAATTGGCTGTCAACACCCCAAACCAGGAAGTGTTGGCAGCCATCTTGTGCCTCGGTAGAACCGAGGCACAAAAAAACTGTGAAACAAATGCGCAAAATGCAAAAAGGGGGCAGGGTAGAAACACCCTGACCCCCTGGGCCTGCTTAGGGGGTCCCACAAGGACCCCCAGGGCCAAAAAATTTTTTTTTTTTAAAAATTCGGCAAAATCCGCGCAGGTGCACGGATCCTGTGGAGAAAAAAATAAAACGAAGTGCGGACTCCCGCGCTTTGTTAATATTCAGGCTCGGGGTGGGCCAAATCCTGGGGCAAAGTTAGTATTGGGATGGGGGGCCCAAAAGGCGCCCCCCAGCCCCGGGGACAGCCACCCCTGTGGCTTTATAACAATATGTGCCGGGGGCTCACAGACCTCCAGTCCTGGGGACTGCCACCCCCGGGGCTTTCAAAATAAATGAGTGTGGGGCACAAAGGCCCTCCCAAGCCCAGGGGACCGCCACCCCAGGGGCTTGTATACTTTTAAAATAAAAAAACAAAAATAACCTGTGAGGGGGTCTCGAGCCCCCCCCCCCCCCCCCCACACACACCACGGGGAATGCCACCTCCCCGGGGCTCTACATTTTATAATTGGGGTTCCTTGATGGACCCCAGAGACCCGGGGACCACCACCTCCCCGGGGCTTTCAAAATGTTGGGAGGGGGGCAGCGGCCCCCCTCCTGGAGCCCTGTCATGGCCCTGGGGACTAAGCAAGGGCGGAAAATCCGTTCCGCTCGCGGATTTTGCGGATGTTCGATAAATTCGCAATCCGCGAGATTCGCGAATTTCCGCAAAATCCGCGAGCGGAACGGATTGGGTCAAAAGTTCAAGCTGACTTTTGTAACTCTTTTAGAATGGCACTGGCAAGCTGCCAGAGCCATTCTAAAATAGTTACAAAAGTCAGCTTCAACAGGAAGCTCTAATAGATAAAGTAAAGCAGGTGCTCGAGTTGAAGGTCAAATTCAGTTACACAATCATTAATCACCCCAAACTTGGGGTGATTAATGATTGTGTAACTTAATTTAACCTTCAACTCGAGCACCTGCTTTACTTTATCTATTAGAGCTTCCTGTTGAAGCTCTTTGTAGCTATTCTGGAATGGCGCTGGCAGCTTGCTGGCGCCATTCTAAGTGGGGCTGAGAGAAGAAGGGCACAAACGTGGACAGAGGGCAGAAGGGGATAAAAAATGAGTGGGGCAGAGGGCAGAAGGGCACAGAAACGAGTGGTACAGAGGGCAGAAGGGCATAAAAAACGAGAGGGTGGCAGTGATTAACCAGGCAAAAAAAAAACATGCGAACACGCAAAGCGCCCCGCGAACACCCGCGAACACGCAAAGTGCCCCGCGAACACCCACGAACACGCAAAAATAACAAATCCTGAAAAATTCGCCCATGCTTACTGGGGACCACCACACCCCCGGCTCCTGCAGTGTCCCTGGGTGCCCATCCTGGGACACTGTAGTTTGCTATGGCAGGGCGGGAGTCTCTGGGCTCCCGCCCTGCCATAGCAAACTGCTTTGGTATTTGGAAGAGAGAGCAGGAAACCTGCTCTCTCTTCCAAGTATCAAAGCAGATTGCTTTTCCACACAGGGAGCTGCATCTTAGCAGTTCCCGTGTGGAAAAGCAAAGCCGGCTCACGCAGCAGGCGGGGAGCCAGCGGGACCGTGGGGGAATGGGGTCCCCAGGGCTATTAGTGGCCCGGGAGGGAGGCCACGTGGCCCACCTCCTCAAATTTAAAAAATATAAAAATAAAAAAATAAACAAAGGCCAGACCCGGGGGATGGGGTCACCGGGGCCATAAATGGCCTAAGGAGGGGGCAAGGCAGCCCCCTATGAAAACAAAACAAAACAAAAGGGCCATGCCCCAGGGGATGGTCTCGGGAGAGGGGCCACGCAGCCCCCTTCCTTATTTTTTAATTTAAAAAAATTAGGGGGCAGGCCCTGGGGATGGGGTCCCCAGGGCCAATAAATTAGAAAAAAATGGGGGTACACAGCCCCCCTTCTTAAAAATAAAAAAAGAAAAGACCGGCATCGCGCCAGTGGCTACGCCCCCTCCTTGCAGCACTCTGCAAAGGCGCCCCCTGGCGCGTTTGCAGATGGGGAACTAATTCCCCTAGAATGCTGCGGGTCCCTGGGGCAAACTAGCACACCAGGAACATCCAGTATGCGCCAGGGGGCTGCGTTGCAGAGAGGTGTTCTGAGACCATGCCCCTTTTTACACCTCTCTGCAACGCAGCACTGTGGCGCTTAATGGTACAAGCTGGTGGGCTGGTTGCACCGCAGGGTCCCTCAGTATTCAAGGGGAGTTAATCCCCCAACTTAAAACGCACCACAGGGTGCATTTGCACAGTGGTGAAGGGAGGGGGGGTCTAAGGTGACGTGTGTGCAAACACGCCCTGTGGCACGTTTTAAGTTGAGTAATTAATAACTCTTCAATCCTGAGGTTCCCTGGGGGCCAACTAGCCCACCAGGTACCTCCAGTTAGAGCCTCGGAGCTGCGTTTTAGAGTGTTATAAAAATGGGTGTGGCCTCTGAACACCTATGGGCAACACAGCTCTCTGGCGCATACTGGGGGTACTTGGTGGGCTCGTTGGCCACAAGCGACACTCAGGATTGAGGAGGAATTAATTCTCCAACTTAAAACACGCCATAGGGGGTATTTGCAGACATGTCACCTCAGGCCATGCCCCCTTCCCTCACCATTGTGCAAACGCGCCCCGTGGCGAGTTATAAGTTGTTGAATTGATTCTCTTTCAATACTGAAGGTCCCTGAGGGTCAACTAGCCTAACAGGTATCTCCAGTGTGCACCAGGGAGATGAATTGCATACAGGTGTTCAGAGGCCAAGCCCCGTTTGACAGCTCTCTGCAACGCAGCTCTGTGGCGCTTACTGGAGGTACCTAGTGGGCTAGTTTGAGCCTAGGGACCCTTAGCATTCAAGGGGACTATCGGCCACATGCATCAACCTATTTAGGAAGTGCAAACGGTGCGAATCGCAAAATTCGTCCGTTTGCGATTCCTAAATAGGTCTTTGGGATGCATCAAGCATTTTTGGTAAAATCGCTATTTTTAGGTGAATTCCAAAAATGCGATTGCTTTTAAGGAATCGCAAATTTGCGATTCCTTAAAAGCAATGCATGATTAATTTTAAAATTGCGAATTCGCAATTAGGGGGTGCAAATTACCACGAGGTTGAACCTCGTGGTAATTTGCGAAAATGTGTTAAAATGCTCTAATTTGCATTTCAAAACAATGTCATGTTACAGACACACATGTCCTTAGGACATGTGTGTTTGAAACATGCACTTCAAAATACATTTCAGGGGTGCAGGGGGGGTCCTTTGGACCCCCCCTGCACCCATGGAATGCATCAACATTTTGCGAATTCTAATTTGCGAATTCGCAATTCCCATTGATTCCTATGGGCCTTTTGGCCCATAGGAATCAATGGGAATTGCAAAATCGCAAATTGGAATTCGCATAATATTTGCGATTCGGTAAAAATTGCGATTTTTACCGAATCGCAAATTTTATGCACTTTCAATCATGCATCCCGTTTTGCGATTCCTTATTTGCGATTCCCTAAAAATCGCAAATTAGGAATCGCAAAACCGGACTTTGATGCATGTCGCCGTTAATCTCTCAACTTAGAACGGCCACAGAGAGCGTTTACACAGTGGTGAAGGGAGGGGACGGGGCCTGAGGTGAAGTGGGCAAGCATGCCCTGTGGCGCTTTTTAAGTTGGGGAAATAATTCCCCTTCAATCCTGAGGGACCCTGGGGGCCAACTATCCCACCGGGTGCTTCCAGTAAGCGCCACTGCGTTGCAGAGAGGTGGTGCAGGCTGTGCCCCTTTTTACACCTTTCTGCAATGGCGCTTACTGGAGGTACCTAGTGGGCTAATTTGCCCTTAGGGACCCTCAGGATTCTAGGGGACTTATTCTCCCAACTTAAAATGGCCACATGGCGTGTTTACACAGTGGGGAAGGGAGGGTACGGGGCCTGAGGTCACATGTGCAAACACACCCTATGGCGCGTTTTAAGTTGGGGAAATAATTCCCCTTCAATCCTGAGGACTCCAGGGGGACAACTAGCCCACCAGGTGCTTCCAGTAAGCACTACTGTGCTCTGTTGTAGAGAGGTGGTCTAGTCCGTGCCCCTTTTTACACATCTCTGCAACGCAGTTATGTGGAGCATACTGGAGGTACCTAGTGGGCTAGTTGGACCCTAGGGACCCTCAGGATTCAAGGGGACTTAACCTCCCAACTTAAAACGGCCACAGGGCGCGTTTACACAGTGGTGAAGGGAGAGGACGGGGCCTGAGGTGACATGTGCAAATACGCCCTGTGGCGCGTTTTAAGTTGGGCAAATAATTCCCCTTCAATCCAGAGGGACCCTGGGGCCCAACTAGCTCACCAGGTGCTTCCAGTAAGTGCCACTGCGCAGCGTTTCAGAGAGGTGGTCCAGGCCGTGCCCCTTTTTACATCTCTCTGCAACGCAGCTCTGTGGCGCTTACTGGAGGTACCTAGTGGGCTACTTGGACCCCAGGGACCCTCAGGATTCAAGAGGACTTAATCTCCCAACTTAAAACGGCCACAGGTTGTGTTTGCACACATGTCATCTCAGCCCCCCCTTCCCTTCACCCTCCCTCATGAGTGATGTCATGAGTGATGTCACTGACCAGATCATGAGTGATGTAATATGTGACGTCATCAGCAGTGCATTGCGGGCGCACCAGTTATAGTTAACTGAACCAACTATAACGGGGGAATTTCAATGGTTTTGTTCGAGTGAAATGTCCAACTAACTATAACGCCCCTGAAACCTATGGCTTTTTCAGTGATTATATATATACATTCACTAAAAAAAACATAGGTTCTTGAGTGTTATAGTTAGCTGGACATTTCACTCATACAAAACCATAGAAATTTCCCCGTTACAGTTAGTTGTGCTAACTATAACTCGCGCGCCCGCAATGCACTGCTGATGATGTCACATATTACATCATTCAGAAGAAAATAAAGTTCAGAACTACCTTTTCTGGTTTAAAAAAAGAACTATAATTGCATGGTAATGTCTGAAAGTTTGGTTGAATGTATGTGTAGAGAATGTTTGACTAAAAGAATGCATTAGAACTATATGGTGAATTTATAGGGGCCGATCTATGAGGAAGTGCTGCGTTGTGACACTGCAACCCCTTTAGCTGCACCGCGCTGTGGCACTTCTGAAGCACAGGGATGAGACATATTTACATGAATATGTCGCAATTCTGTGCTCCCTCTGCACTAGTACACAAACTGCAGCCATGCAGTGTAGCAGGCATCCTTGGACCATGGTGCAAGGATATCTGTGTCATGGGGAGATTGGTTTTGTGCAGGAAGGGACTACTTCCTGCAAAAAAACAATCACTAAAGGCATTTTCCTCCTTCAATGTGTGCTGTGTAATGCAGCATGCATTGAAAGAGGAAAAAACGAGGAGAAATGAAAACATTTCTCCTTGTTGTGCCTCGCTACACCACCTCTGGGGTGGCGCACCATTCACACGTATCTACAGATTTACACTTTCTCGTAAGTCTTGAAATGTGTTATTCCATGGGTGTTGTGTGGGAACAGACACAGCAACACCCATGGAATGCCCCTTCAATGCAAAGTGCTGCTTTTGAATGGGTTGTATTTTCAAGGGAGGAAAAGCCATGTTTGGGGCTTTTCCTCTCCTTGTAAATATGAA
The DNA here is from genome assembly GCF_964263255.1 of Lissotriton vulgaris. Lineage (NCBI taxonomy): Eukaryota > Metazoa > Chordata > Amphibia > Caudata > Salamandridae > Lissotriton > Lissotriton vulgaris. The sequence continues at coordinate 40,617 of NW_028243827.1, read as the reverse complement.
GGAGTCCCCAGCGCCATCACTACGTTACAAAAAGTGATGTACTGGTGGCGCAGGAGGCTTGCAAATCTGCCCCATAAGTGCTTAGGTATTGGCAGAGTGATATAATAAGAACATAGTGCTGAATGGCTGATTGACTAACTGCATGAGACAGGAGGTATCCTAGGCTGCATGTGTACTACTTCAGTATTTATTGGAGTGTACCAATAGTATGTATCTGCTTAGAGGTTTGTAGGGATTGTGCACAGAATATTGTACGTGTACTTGTGTTAGTGCCTAGGTCGTTCTATAAGATCACCACTAGTAACTAGAATGATGACAGTGCTGCAAACAGAGTGCTCAGTTAATTTATAAGTGATTAGGTATTGTCTCAATGCCTGAGTCATTCTGCAAGTGCATAGACAGTGACTGGGTTCCTCGAGTGCTAGTAGTTGACAGCAACATAAGTTTATAAGCACTTATGTTTCAGCAGAGTGATTAGATAAGGACATGCTTCTGTCAGGATGATTGTAGGAGTGGACACAGACTCACAGTGTGATTTCAGACAAACATGACTATTACTTGGACTTTTGGAGGACTGCCTCAGTAGTCTGCAAGGGTTTAAGGGACCGCATTGATTGTAACTGTGGGCCGAAAATCCATTCCGCTCGCGGAATTTGCGGATTTTCGGCAATTTCGCGATCCGCGAATCTCGCGAAATTGCCGAAAAATCTGCAAATCCGTTCGCGGGTTTTTTTTTATTTTTGGCCTACAGGAAGCACTTACAGTTAAGGCAGATGCTCGAGTTGAAGCTAACTTTGTAACCATTTTACAATGGCGCTGGTAAGCTGCCAGAGTTGAAGGTGCTTACTTGCAAGTTGCAACTTCAACTCTGGCAGCTTGCCGGCGCCATTCTAAAATGGTTACAAAGTTAGCTTCAACTCGGGCACCTGCCTTAACTCTTTAAGTTCTTCCTGTGGGTCAAAAATTAAACCTCAACAGGAAGAACTTACAGATATAAATAAAGCAGGTGCCCGAGTTGAAGCTCAAAGTCAGTAACGTTTTAATCAGCCCAAAACATTAGTGAGCACGGTCGAGGCTGGGCAAGTGTGCTTTAACCCCATATCTGCAGTCGAAAATTAGCTGTAATACTCGAGGGAGGTCTTTGAATCCCTGAGTTTCTTGAGCGCAACCCCCATGTAAATCCTGTGACCAGGAGGCTTCTTTCTCCTCACCTGCTGCCCTGCTCGCTCTCTGACCCTTTATACACAAGAGACATGTTGACACGCATAGAAGCCCTGCTCGTTTGGCCCCGCACCACACACTAGAGGTATCAAATGTCTTCCCGCCCTTTCCCAACTATGATGGACAGCTCACTCAAGGGACCTAAGCACCTTTTGGCGCGGTGGGAAAGTTACGGGCACACATGGTCAGTGGAGACAAATCTTCTGGCCCTTTACGCAGCTGCAGTGTAGGAAAAGCACTTTACATTTACCCAATGAGGTAGCACTTACTGGATTACCCAGTAGAAAGTACTCCAGTTGAGTAGAGGTATTGCACAAAACGGTGGCATCTTCGTGGATAACTATGCAGGGCAGGATTCATTCTGGCACGAGGCTCCTGTCACAAAAATTAAACCTCAACAGGAAGCACTTACAGATATAGCAGGTGCCCGAGATGAAGCTCAAATTCAGTAACGTTTTAATCAGCCCAAAACATTAGTGAGCACGGTGGAGGCTGGGCAAGTGTGCTTTAACCCCATATCTGCTGTCGAAAATTAGCTGTAATACTCGAGGCAGGTCTTTGAATCCCTGAGTTTCTCGAGCGCAACCCCGTGTAGTTACTGTGACCAGGAGGCTGCTTTCTCCTCACCTGCTGCCCTGCTTGCTCTCTGACCCTTTATACACAAGAGGCATCTTGACACGCATAGAAGACCCGCTCGTTTGGCCCCGTACCACACACTAGCGGTATAAACGTCTTCCCGCCCTTTCCCAACTATGATGGACAGCTCACTCAAGGGACCTCAGCACCTTTTGGCGCTGTGGCAAAGTTACAGGCACACATGGTCAGTGGATTGAAATCTTCTGGCCCTTTACGCAGCTGCAGTGTAGGAAAAGTACTTTACATTTACCCAACGAGGTAGCACTTACTGGATTAGCCAGTAGAAAGTACTCCAGTTGAGTAGAGGTATTGCACAAAACGGTGGCATCTTCGTGGATAACTATGCAGGGCAGGATTCATTCTGGCTCGAGGCTCCTGTCACAAAAATTAAACCTCAACAGGAAGCACTTACAGATATAGCAGGTGCCCGAGTTAAAGCTAAAATTCAGTAACGTTTTAATCAGCCCAAAACATTAGTGAGCACGGTCGAGGCTGGGCAAGTGTGCTTTAACCCCGTATCTGCCGTCGAAAATTGGCGTAATACTCGAGGGAGTTCTTTGAATCCATGAGTTTCTCGAGCGCAACCCCGTGCAGTTCCTGTGACCAGGAGGCTGCTTTCTCCTCACCTGCTGCTCTGCTCGCTCTCTGACCCTTTATACACAAGAGGCATATTGACACGCATAGAAACCCTGCTCATTTGGCCCCGCACCAGACACTAGCGGTATCAAACGTCTTCCCGCACTTTCCCAACTATGATGGACTGCTCACTCAAGGAACCTCAGCGCCTTTTGGCGCGGTGGCAAAGTTACAGGCACACATGGTCAGTGGAGACAAATCTTCTGGCCCTTTACGCAGCTGCAGTGTAGGGAAAGAACTATACATTTACCCAACGAGGTAGCACTTACTGATTAACCAGTAGAAAGTACTCCAAAGAGTAGAGTGCAAATCTCAAAAAAATCTGCAAGTTCACGGGAAAATCTGCCAATTTGTGGATTTTTTTGCGATTTTGCGTGAATTCGCGGACCGCAGATCTGCAAAAATCACCCATACTTAATTGATTGTGCACATTTGACTGTAACACTGCTTGTCTCAATGCCTGATTCATTCTGCGAGTGCTTAGACAGTGAATATGTTCCTAGAGTGCTAGTAGTTGACAGTAGGATAAGTTTATACAGACTTATGTTTCAGCAGAGTGATTAGATAAGGACATACTTCTGACAGGATGATTGTAGGAGTGGACACAGACTCACAGTGTGATTCAAGATAAGCATGACTATTACCTGGACTTTTGCATGACTGACTCTGAAGTCTGCAAGGGGTTAAAGGACAGCATACATTGTGCACATTTGACTGTACCACTGCTTGTCTCACTGCCTGAGTCATTCTGCAAGTGCATAGACAGTGACTGGGTTCCTAGAGTGCTAGTAGTTGACAGCAGGATAAGTTCATAAGCGCTTATGTTTCAGCAGAGTGATTACATAAGGACATGTTTCTGTCAGGATGAATGTAGGAGTGGACACAGACTCACAGTGTGATTCCAGACAAGCATGACTATTACCTGGACTTTTGCAGTACTGACTCAGTAGTCTGCAAGGCGTTAAGGGACTGCATTCATTGTGCACATTTGACTGTACCACTGCCTGTCTCAATGCCTTAGTCATTCTGCAAGTGCATAGACAGTGACTGGGTTCCTAGAGTGCTAGTAGTTGACAGCACAATAAGTTTATAGGACAGCACGATAAGTTTATAAGTGCTTATGTTTCAGCAGAGTGATTAGATAAGAACATGCTTCTGTCGGGATGATTGTAGGAGTGGACACAGACTCACAGTGTGATTCCAGACAAGCATGACTATTACCTGGATTTTTTCAGGACTGACTCAGTAGTCTGCAAGAGGTTAAGGGAACGCACACATTGTGCACATTTCACTGTACCACGGCTTGTCTCAATGCCTGAGTCATTCTGCAAGTACATAGATAGTGACTAGGTTCCTAGAGTGCTAGTAGTTGACAGCACGATAAGTGTATAAGCGCATATTTTTCAGCTGAGTGATTAGCTAAGGACATGCTTCTGCCGGGATGATTGTAGGAGTGGACACAGACTCACACTGTGATTCCAGACAAGCATGACTATTACCTGGACTTTCGCAGGACTGACACAGTAGTCTGCAAGGGGTTACGGGACCGCACACATTGTGCACATTTGATTGTACCACTGCTTGTCTCAATGCCTGAGTCATTCTGCAATGCACAGATAGTGACAGGGTACCTAGAGTGCTTGCAGTAGACAGCAGGATAAGCTAATAAGTGCTTATGTTTCTGCAGAGTGATTAGATAAGGACATACTTCTGTCAGGATGATTGTAGGAGTGGACACAGACTCACAGTGTGATTCCAGACAAGCATGACTATTACCTGGACTTTTGCAGGCCTTACTCAATAGTCTGCAAGGGGTTAAGGGACCGCACACATTGTGCACATTTGACTGTACCACTGCTTGTCTCAATGCCTGAGTCATTCTGCAAGTGCACAGACAGTGACTGGGTACCTAGAGTGCTAGTAGTTGACAGCAGGATAAGTTTATAAGCGCTTATGCTTTAGCAGAGTGATTAGATAAGGACATACTTCTGTCAGGATGATTGTAGGAGTGGACACAGACTCACAGTGTGATTCCAGACAAGTATGACTATTACCTGGACTTTTACAGGACTGACTCAGTAGTCTGCAAGGGGTTAAGGGACTGCATACATTGTGCACATTTGACTGTACCACTGCTTGTCTCAATGCCTGAGTCATTCTGCAAGTGCATAGACAGTGACTGAGTTCTTAGAGTGCTAGTAGTTGACAGCAGGATAAGTTTATAAGCGCTTTGGTTTCAGCAGAGTGATTAGATAAGGACATGCTTCTGTCAGGATGATTGTAGGAGTGGCCACAGACTCACAGTGTGATTTCAGACAAGCATGACTATTACCTGGTCTTTTGCAGGACTGACTGAGTAGTCCGCAAGGGGTTAAGGGACTGCATACATTGTGCATACATTGTGCGCATTTGACTTTAACACTGCTTGTCTCAATGCCTGAGTCATTCTGCAAGTGCATAGACAGTGAATAGGTTCCTAGAGTGCTAGTAGTTGACAGCAGGATAGGTTTATAAGGACTTATGTTTCAGCAGAGGGATTAGATAAGGACATACTTCTGTCAGGATGATTGTAGGAGTGGACACAGACTTACAGTTTGATTCCAGAGAAACATGACTATTACCTGGACTGACTCAGTAGTCTGCAAGGGGTTAAGGGACCACATATATTGTGTACTTTTGACTGTACCACTGCTCATCTCAATGCCTGAGTCATTCTGCAAGTGCATAGACAGTGACTGGAATCCGAGAGTGCTAGTAGTTGAACGCAGGATACGTTATTAAGCACTTATATTTCAGCAGAGTGATTAGATAAGGACATGCTTCTGTCAGGATGATTGTAGGAGTGGACAGAGCTGCTTTAGAGCCATAGAACAGGTCAGTAGAGCTGCTTTAGAGACAGAGAACCAGATCAGCAGAGCCGTTGTAGAGCCAGAGACCCAGATGAGCAGAACTGCTGTAGATCCAGAGAACCAGGTCAGCAGAGCTGCTTTAGAGCCATAGAACCAGGTCAGCAGAGCTGCTTTAGAACAGTAGAACCAGGTCAGCAGAGCTGCTGTAAAGCCAGAGAAACCAGGTCAGCAGAGTTGCTTTAGAGCCAGAGAACCAGGTCAGCAGAGCTGTTGTAGAGCCAGAGAACCAGGTCAGCAGAGCTGCTCTAGAGCCTAAGAAGCAGGTCAGCAAAGCTGCTCTAGAACCAGAGACCTAGGTCAGCAGAGCGGCTCTAGGGCTAGAGACCTAGGTCAGCAGAGCAGCTCTAGAGGCCGAGAACCAGGTCAGCAGAGCTGCTGTAGAGCCAGAGAAACCAGGTCAGCAGGGATGTGTTAGAGGGACAGAACCAGGTCAGCAGAACTGCTTTAGAGCCAGAGAACCAGGTTAGCAGAGCTCTTTAGAGGGAGAGAACCAGATCAGCAGAGCTGCTTTAGAGTCAGAGAACCAGGTCAGCAGAACTGCTCTAGAACCGGAGAACCAGCTCAGCAGAGCTGCTTTAGAGCCATAGAAGCAGGTCAGCAGAGCTGCTTTAGAGCCAGAGAGAACCAGGTCAGCAGAGCTGCTCTTGAGGCAGAATACCAGGTCAGCAGAGCTGCTTTAGAGGGATAGAACTGGGTCAGCAGAGCTGCTCTAGAGCCAGAGAAACCAGGTCAGCAGAGCTGCTCTAGAGTGAGAGAACCAGACAAGTAGAGCTGCTTTAGAGCCAGAGAACCAGGTCAGCAGAGCTATTCTAGAGGGAGAGAACAAGGTCAGCAGAGCTGCTCTAGAGCGAGAGAACCATGTCAGCAGAACTGCTTTAGAGCCATACAACCGGGGCAGCAGAGCTGCTTTCGAGCCAGAGAACCAGGTCAGCAGAGCTGTTGTAGAGCCAGAGAACCAGATCAGCAGAGCTGCTCTATAGCCTAAGAAATAGGTCAGCAGAGCTACTCTAGAGGGAGAGAACAAGGTCAGCAGAGCTGCTCTAGAGCGAGAGAACCATGTCAGCAGAACTGCTTTAGATCCATACAACCGGGGCAGCAGAGCTGCTTTCGAGCCAGAGAACCAGGTCAGCAGATCTGCTGTAGAGCCAGAGAAACCAGGTCAGCAGAGCTGCTTTAGAGGGAGAAAACCAGGTCAGCAGAGCTGCTTTAGAGCCAGAGAACCAGGTCAGCAGAGCTGCTTTAGAGCCAAAGAACCAGGTCAGCAAAGCTGCTCTAGATGACACTGACTGACTGACACCGGCTGATTGACACTGACTGACACTGATTGACTGACACTGACTGACTGACTGACGGACACTGACTGACACTGATTGACTGACACTGACTGATGGACACTGACTGACACTGATTGAATGACACTCACTGACTGACACTGACTGACTGACACTGACTGACTGACTGACACTGACTGACTGACACTGACTGACTGACACTGACTGACACTGATTGACTGACACTGACACTGACTGACACTGACTAACTACTCTCTACTACTCTACTACTCCCTCTCTACTACTCTCTACAACACTCTCTCTACTACTCACTCTCTACTACTCTACTACTACTCTACTGACACTGACTTACACTGACTGACTACTCTCTACTACTCTACTACTCACTCTCTACTACTCTCTACTACTCACTCTCTACTACTCTAATACTCTCTACTACTCACTCTCTACTACTCACTCTCTACTACTCAACTACTCTCTACTACTCACTCTCTACTTCTCTACTAGTCTCTACTACTCACTCACTACTACTCCCTACTATTCACTCTCTACTATTCACTCTCTACTACTGTCTCTACTAGTCACTCTCTACTACTCACTCGCTACTACTCTCTACTACTCACTTTATACTACTGACTCTCTACTACACTCTACTATTCTCTACTGCTCACTCTTAATACTCACTCTCTGCTACTCTCTACTACTATACTACTCACTCTCTACTACTCTCTACTTCTCTCTCTCTACTACTCACTCTCTACTACTCACTCTCTACTACTCTCTACTTCTCTCTCTCTACTGCTCACTCTCAACTACTCACTCTCTACTACTCTCTACTACTCACTCTCTACTCCTCTCTACTACTCACTCTCTTCTACTCACTCTCTCTACTACACACTCTCTACTACTGTCTACTACTCACTCTACTACTCTCTACTACTCACTATCTACTACTCTCTATTAGTTACTCTCTACTACTCACTCTACTACTCACTCTCTACTACTCTCTACAACACTCTCTACTACTCTCTACTACCCACTCTACTACTAATTCTCTACTACTCTCTACTACTCTCTCTCTGCTACTCACTCTATACTACTCAGTCTCTACTACTTACTCTCTACCAATCTCTACTACTCACTCTCTACTACTCACTCTACTACTCACTCTCTACTACTCTCTACTACTCATTCTCTACTACTCACTCTGTACAACTGACTATCTACTTCTCTACTACTCTCTACTACTCTCTCTACTACTCTACTACTCTCTACTTCTCTCTCTCTACTACTCACTCTCTACTACTCACTCTCTACTACTCTCTACTACTCTCTCTTCTATTCACTCTGTACTACTCACTCTCTACTACTCTCTACTACTCACTCTCTCTCTACTACTCTCTACTACTCTCTCTGCTACTCACTCTACTACTCACTCTCTACTACTCACTCTCTACTACTCATTCTCTACTACTCTCTACTTCTCACTCCCTACTACTCTCTACTACTCACTCTCTACTACTCTTAACTACTTACTCTATACTACTCACTCTCTACTACTCTCTACTACTCACTCTATACTACTCACTCTACTACTCACTCTCTGCTACTCTCTCCTCACTATCTACTACTCTCTACTACTTAGTGTCTACTACTACTCACTTTCTACTACTGCACTACTGTCTGCTACTCTCACTACTACTCACTCTCTACTACTCTCTGTACTACTACTCTCTCTCTACTACTCACTCTCTACTACACACTCTCCACTACTCTCTCTCTACTACTCACTCCACTACTCACTCTATACTACTCTCTACTACACACGCTACTACTCACTCTCTACTACTCTCTACTACTCACTCTTCATTACTCCACTACTCTACTACTCATTCTACACTACTCACTCTCTAAAACTCTACTACTCTCCACTACTCTCTACTACTTTCTACTATTCACTCTCTACTACTCTCTCTCTCTCTACTACTCACTCTCTACTGCTCACTCTCTACTACTCTCTACTACTCACTCTCTACTACTCTCTACTACTCCGTCTCTACTACTCTACTACTCTCTACTACTCTCTCTCTACTAATCTCTATGACTCATGCTACTACTCACTCTCTACTACTCTCTCTCTGCCACTCACTCTCTACTTCTCACTACTACTCTTTACTACTCTTTACTACTCACTCTCTACTACTCTCTACTACTCACTCTACTACTCACTCTCTACTACTCTACTACTTTCTACTACTCACTCTCTACTAGATGCTTTCTACTACTCTCTACTACTCACTCTCCACTACTCACTCTCTACTACTTGCTCTATACTACTCTCTACTACTCTCTCTACTACTCACTCTCTACTACTCACTCTCTACTACACACTCTCCACTACTAGCTCTCTACTACTCCCTACTACTCACTCTACTACTCACTCTCTACTACTCTCTACTGCTCACTCAACTACTCACTCTCTACTACTCTCCACTACTCACTCGCTACTACTCTCTACTACTCTACTACTCTCTACTACTCTCTCTACTACATACTCTCTACTACTCTCTACTACTCTCTCTTCTACTCACTCTGTACTACTCACTCTCTACTACTCACTCTCTCTCTACTACTCTCTACTACTCTCTCTGCTACTCACTCTACTACTCACTCTATACTACTCAGTCTCTAGGACTCATTCTCTACTACTCTCTACTTCTCACTCCCTACTACTCTCTACTACTCACTCTACTACTCTCTCTACTACTCACTCTCTACTACTCTCTACTAATCACTCTCTACTACTCACTCTACTACTCACTCTCTACTACACATTCTCTACTGCTCTCTACTACTCACTCTCTCTCTACTACTCTCTACTACTTACTCTCTACTACGACTCACTTTCTACTACTCCACTACTGTCTACTACTCTCACTACTACTCACTCTCTACTACTCTCTCTACTACTCTCTCTCTACTAATCACTCTCTACTACACACTCTCCAATACTCTCTCTCTTCTACTCTCTACTACTCCCTCTACTACTCACTCTCTACTACTCTCTACTACTCACGCTACTACTGACTCTCTACTACTCTCTACTACTCACTCTTCACTACTCCACTACTCTCTACTACTCATTCTACACTACTCACTCTCTAAAACCCTACTACTCTCCACTACTCTCTCTCTCCTACTCTCTCCTACTCATTCTCTACTACTCTCTACTACTTTCTACTATTCACTCTCTACTACTCTCTCTACTACTCACTCTCTACTGCTCACTCTCTACTACTCTCTACTACTCACTCTCTACTACTCACTCTACTACTCTGTCTCTACTACTCTACTACTCTACAACTCTCTCTCTACTAATCTCTATGACTCACACTACTACTCACTCTCTACTACTCTCTCTCTGCTACCCACTCTCTACTTCTAACTACTACTCTCTACTACTCTTTACTACTCACTCTCTACTACTCTCTACTACTCATTCTACTACTCACTCTCTACTACTCTACTACTTTCTACTACTCACTCTCCACTAGTCGCTTTCTACTACTCTCTACTACTCACTCTCCACTACTCACTCTCTACTACTTGCTCTATACTACTCTCTACTACTCTCTCTACTACTCACTATCTACTACTCTCTACTACTCACTCTCTACTACTCACTCTACTACTCTGTCTCTACTACTCTACTACTCTCTACTACTCTCTCTCTACTAATCTCAATGACTCACACTACTACTCACTCTCTACTACTCTCTCTGCTACTCACTCTCTACTTCTCACTACTACTCTCTACTACTCTTTACTACTCAGTCTCTACTACTCTCTACTACTCACTCTACTACTCACTCTCTACTACTCTACTACTTTCTACTACTCACGCTCTACTAGTCGCTTTCTACTACTCTCTACTACTCACTCTCCACTACTCACTCTCTTCTACTCGCTCTATACTACTCTCTACTACTCTCTCTACTACTCAATCTCTACTACTCTCTATTACTCACTCTCTACTACACACTCTCCACTACTAGCTCTCTACTACTCTCTACTACTCACTCAACTACTCACTCTCTACTACTCTCCACTACTCACTCGCTACTACTCTCTACTACTCTACTACTCTCTACTACTCTCTCTCTACTACTCACTCTCTACTACTTACTCTCTACTACTCTCTCTTCTACTCACTCTGTACTACTCACTCTCTACTACTCTCTACTACTCACTCTCTCTCTACTACTCTCTACTACTCTCTCTGCTACTCTCTCTACTACTCACTCTATACTACTCAGTCTCTAGTACTCATTCTCTACTACTCTCTACTTCTCACTCCCTACTACTCTCTACTACTCACTCTACTACTCTCTACTACTCACTCTCTACTACTCTCTACTAATCACTCTCTACTACTCACTCTCTACTACGCATTCTCTACTGCTCTCTACTACTCACTCTCTCTCTCTACTACTCTCTACTACTTACTCTCTACTACTACTCACTTTCTACTACTCCACTACTGTCTACTACTCTCACTACTACTCACTCTCTACTACTCTCTCTACTACTCTCTCTCTAAAACTCACTCTCTACTACTCACTCTCCACTACTCTCTCTCTACTACTCTCTACTACTCACTCTACTACTCACTCTCTACTACTCTCTACTACTCACGCTACTACTCACTCTCTACTACTCACTCTTCACTACTCCACTACTCTCTACTACTCATTATACACTACTCACTCTCTAAAACCCTACTACTCTCCACTACTCTCTCTCTCCTACTCTCTCCTACTCATTCTCTACTACTCTCTACTACTTTCTACTATTCACTCTCTACTACTCTCTCTACTACTCACTCTCTACTGCTCACTCTCTACTACTCTCTACTACTCACTCTCTACTACTCACTCTACTACTCTGTCTCTACTACTCTACTACTCTACAACTCTCTCTCTACTAATCTCTATGACTCACACTACTACTCACTCTCTACTACTCTCTCTCTGCTACCCACTCTCTACTTCTAACTACTACTCTCTACTACTCTTTACTACTCACTCTCTACTACTCTCTACTACTCATTCTACTACTCACTCTCTACTACTCTACTACTTTCTACTACTCACTCACACATCCAGTGCAAGTGAATCTAGCATAAGCGATGATGGCTCAACACGAAGCACCTACCAGTCAAAAAACTGGTCAGTTTTAGAGGAGGTCGAATTGGTCAATCTGGAGAAGAATATTGCGAGAGGCGGAGGAAGGGGAAGAGGAAGGGGGAGACGACCATACCCCAACCAAAGGTACAGAGGAAGAGGCAGGGGGCAGCAAAATCAAACAACCCCCACATCAGTGCCAGAAAAACCCGCAGGGCAAAACGAAGAAAAACGCCAGTACCCACTACGCAATCGCAATCCGAGGCCAACTTAATAGTGAACCTTTCGGACCACCAACTGACAGAAACAGAACAGCGTGTCTTAAATAAAGGCTTATCTTTCTGTCCTGAGGCTCATTTCGATTATACGGAAACACGCATAGACTTCTATAAATACATTAGGAAGTTCAAACTCGCAAAAGTACATGTCAATAATCAAATGGAACCCGTTACCAATGTGGATGAGAATATGGACACAGTTCGTTTTGAAACCATTGCAGATATTCCAGACATGAAAAACAGCTTTGAAACATTATTTGACCTGGATGGAGCCTCTATATCAGAAGCTGAATTCTTAGAGGAGTTAAATATTCCAACAGATGCAAGACCAGCCACCGGCTTAAAAAGAAAATCGAGATATTACCCAATCTTGTCACCAGGCAACAAAATAGATTTGTTTTCAGAAGCAATAATAAAAGAACTTGACAATCTCTCCAAAGTCAGAAATAAGACACGCGAAAATCTTTCAAAAGCAGAACGTGCAGCCATCAAAACGCTTATGAACAACGACAAAATCACCATAAAACCAGCGGACAAGGGGGGCAATATTGTCCTCCTGAAGACAACTGACTATACATGGGAGGCCATGAGACAATTAAATCAAACAAACAACTATCAAAAATTGACAATGAATCCATTTGCCAACATGAGAAATGAACTACATGAACATTTGGAAACATGGCATAAGAAGGGTCTGATAGATGATGAGGAGAGAAAATATCTAACGATTGACCATCCTATAATACCATGCATATATTTTCTCCCGAAAATTCATAAAACCCTAAATCAACCACCAGGAAGGCCAATTGTTTCGTCATGTGGATCATTGTATGAGAACATCTCCAACTATGCAGATAAATTTCTAGCCCCCATTGCCCAAAGTCTTCCGTCTTACATAAAAGACACTGGAGATTTTTTGAGAACCTTAATGGATGTGACCTGGAACCCTGATTTCCTGCTAGTAACTATTGATGTAGTCTCACTCTACACGTCGATCCGCCATGAAATCGGAATGCAGGCCTGCGACTACTATCTGAAACAACGGAATATCACATATCTAGACCACTCACAAATGCTAATGCAAATGATTGATCTCTGCCTAAAAAACAATGTATTTTTGTTCAACAAACAACTCTTCAAACAAATCTGTGGGACTGCCATGGGCATTTCTCTATCACCAAACTATGCTAACATCACGATGGGGTGGTGGGAAAAAACCATCGCATGGAATGAAGAAAACCAAGAAGATCTGGAACGAATAATGTTATGGGTTCGTTATATTGACGACCTATTCATTATTTGGCATGGTACGGATGAACAATTTAAACTCTACTTCAATAAACTGAACAAGAATGAAGTCGGACTGCAATTCACATGCAATACTAGTACAAAAGAAATAGATTTCTTGGATACCAAAATATATGTACACAACGGGAAACTGGAATCTACCTTATTCCGAAAAAAGACAGCCACAAATAGTGTACTTCATGGTACAAGCTTTCATCCTACACCCCTTTTGCGGAGCATACCGTATGGAGAATTCACAAGACTTAAGAGAAATTGTTCCCTACCAGAAGAAGCAGAGAAAGTCATTGAAGAAAGTAAATGTCGATTCAGAGCAAGAGGCTACGAGAAAAGAGTGTTAACCAAATGTAAACGCAAAATTGATCAAAAAACACGAACCCAAACATTGATGGAACAACCGAAAAAAATTTAAACTAATACCCCTCCAAGACTAATAATGACTTACAGCAAAGAAAGTTCAAACATTGCCCGCATAATGAAAAAATATTGGCATGTGCTAACAAAAGATCCTGACATTGGGACCACCATTGGAAATGCTCCTCTAATAACATACAAAAAGAATACTTCATTGAAAGACTTACTGGTTAAGAGTCACTTCCAAGAGAAACCAAAACAGAATTGGCTGGACACACAACGAAATGGATTTCAACCCTGCAATTCTTGTAAGGCTTGCAAAATTGGTAAAAACATAAAAATGATTGAGGAACCAAATGGCAAGTCCATGAAAATAGAACAACAAATTTCATGTAGCTCTAAAAACGTTGTTTACATAATTCAATGTAAGTGTGGAATGAAGTACGTGGGGAGCACAACCTGCATGTTGAAAAAAAGAATTTTAGAACACATAAGGGCAGTAAAAAACTCCAACATGCAATATGCCACTGCCAAACACATGAGCACATGCCAGAATGGAGATTGGAGGCAAATGCATTTCTTTGGTGCAAAAGTTTTGGACAAAATGGAACGAGGGGGAGACATGGTCCGAAGACTACGACAAATGGAGTCGCGGATGATCATCAGACTCCGGACCAAGCACCCAAAGGGGATGAACTTTGGAGAGGACCTGCACATTCACCTGGATTAAGAACCTCAGAAGAAAATAGGGTACTACACCCCAAATTTTCACAGATGAAACCGTGAACATCATATAAAGACTAGGGTACTAAACCCAGAATTGTGAACATTACATTATGTTACCAAACATGCTGAAATTAACAAGCATGCCAAGTCTTTCTTTTCTTTTTTTAAAATTATTTTTTCACTGAAATGTAACAAATAACTACATATCCCATAATGCCTCATAATTGGCTAACCATGGGCCAGTATAAATAGAAACACTGTAGAGGGACTAGCCAACCGTGAGCAAGGCCGTGTAAGGCTGAAACGCGTTGGTGGGGTGAAAGTCTTGAAATAAATAATGCTTAACAAAGACATCCTGATTGTGCCGCCTCCTTTGTTTTCCAAAATTTCCTGGGTCAGGATCCGACCCCTAGGCAGAGCACACACTGCTGAGCGCGTCCAGAGGGCTGAAGGATCACTTTGCATACATATATATATATATATATATATATATATATATATATATATATATATATATATATATATATATATATATATATATATCTCTATACATATATATATTGTCGTTCTCCACCCAAACCTTTTCTTGTAAAGTCAGAAAAAAGGATGAACACGCGGACGCAAAGTTCTTCGTGCCGTTTATTCAAACACCCTGCATCGATGCCGCCATGACGCGTTTTGGTCCCACCTGGACCTTGATCACATGACGCGTTACGTGCAGTGAAAAGACTTTTTAAAGTGCTAGTGCAAATCAAGTTACATTCAGCTGTGCTGTGCCATAATTACTATGGAAGACAGACTATACATGTGTAATATCGGCTTGAATGCTCAATATTATCACATTTAAATTCATGTATATAAATCAATATAAAATAACCAATAAATAACTGCTTAAAATGCATAATATCTGGCATATACGTGGTATATAGATATAAAAGAGGTTTATCAGCCTGATTCATCATAGACCCGTTTTGCGAGTCTATAATAGCGATTCATAAGGAATCGCTATTACAGACTCGCAAAACGGGATTCATGTATGAATCGCAAAAAGATTTGCGATTCCTACACAATCCTTATTTGCGATTAGCAAATTGCTAATCGCAAATAAGGAATAACTCCCCATTCATTCCTATGGGCCAAAAGGCCCTTAGGAATGAATGGGCAGTATTCCTTATTTGCGATTAGCAATTAGCTAATCGCAAATAAGATAGCGATTTAAAGGGTGCCAGGGGTGTCCAAAGGACACCCTGTAGCACCCTTTAAATGCAAATTGAAACAGGTGTTGCGCACACACATGTCCAAAGGACATGTGTGTGTGCAACATGCAACTTAGAAAAATGCTTTTAAAAGCATTTTTCTAAGTTTTTGCTATTTACCACGAGGTTTGACCTCGCGGTAAATAGCGGGCCGAAATTGCGAATTTGCAATTTTTTTATGGATGATGAATTGCATTTAAGGTTGCCCTCTTTAGGGCTAGCTATTGGGTTAAAGAACTGTGAGTCTTAGTGTGGCTATATTTCGTGACTATCAGGACCAGCATGCTACATTCCATACACGCCCACAGGGGCAGGGGCTCTTCAAACAAATAAAAGCAGTTGTTCTTAATGCCGATTCCTGTCTCATTACTGCCAGTGTTCAAGAGCTCGAGGGAGCTCGAAACGCGTTTGGCTGTTGGACGGAATGCAGCCTGTCTGCCTAACTGCTGCCTGCGATGTTGGGTGCGGTAACTCCATGCTGTGAGCGGCATCCCTAAAGAGGGCAACCTCTTTAGAGAAAAAGGTGAATGCGCCAAAGGTGACTTGCCTAATCTGTGACATTGAACTTTCAAGGGGGAACCCTAACAAGAAATACTCATTTGGCAATAACACCATGATTCGCCACATGCAGCGCAGGCATCCCAACAACTATGCTGCGTCAGAGGTCCGAGAACTGGCCACAAACCCTCCCCAATCTTCACCAGCACCTCCAAAAGAAAGCAACCCACTCCATCGGGACCAGAGACAAGGGAGATGGTCCCAAACATACAACCC
The DNA here is from genome assembly GCF_964263255.1 of Lissotriton vulgaris. Taxonomy (NCBI): domain Eukaryota; kingdom Metazoa; phylum Chordata; class Amphibia; order Caudata; family Salamandridae; genus Lissotriton; species Lissotriton vulgaris. Next base: position 24,047 of record NW_028243827.1, on the reverse strand, counting down.
CTGTTTGGGCAATACAAGACCACTTGTATATTTTGTGGTAAGACCATCACCTATGGTGAGCAAAGCATAAAGCTCATCAACCGTGCTGGTGACAACCACAATTGCCCCAAAAAACTATCATTTTTTCCTGATTTTTTTTTGCTCCAGTTGAGCCGTTTACAATTCCCTGTTTTTTGTTTCTCCCCATAAAAATAACAAAAAATATATAAAATTGTTCATAAAAGCCAAAAAAAGTACAAAATGATCAAAAAAACATTAAAAAAATATAAAACAACAAAAAGAAGAAAAAAAACAGTTCTTTTTAGAACTCCCTCCAATTTATAAAAAAAGGCTACATTTTTTAAAAACTCTGTCATTCTTTTTTCCCCATGGTACGCTCCCCGGTGCGCGTACCAGGCGCTCCCCCCGCGCAAATCGGAAAAAAAAAAAATTGCCCCGCGGAGCCCTTTTATGGCCCCCACATCAAACCTAGGGGGTGAGGGGGGGTCTGCTCTGCCCCCTTTTGGTCATTTCCCCCTTTGTTTTTGCCACCTCTTGTGGCTCGATCCTACTGAGCCACAAGATGGCGGCCACTCCGGACTGTTTGGAATGTTGACATACACCCGAGAGCCAATCAGGTTTCCGCGCGCGAACTCGCGTAGCGCGCTGGTTCGCGCCCGGTGCGCGTACCGGAGCGCGCTTATAGATATATATATTTTTTTTAACCTAAATTACTCAAAATCCACTGGAGCACATATCTTGAGACATAGCAAAGGCACATCGGGCTACCAGTCCCTACAATTTTGCCAAGTTTGGTGGAAATCCATTCAGCCGTTCGGGCTAAAAGTGAGGTCGACCGCCCTATGGAAATTAACATGGGGAAAACACGTTTTGGGACCCCCTTTTATCTCGGCCCCCGCTTGACGAATCCCCCCCAAACTTTCAGGGAAGGACCGGAGCGCCGCGGGGCAAATTTGAGGAAATGTTCAGGCAGAATCCACAACCGGCGCCAAAGTTATTCCCAATAGATTGTTGCGATTTCCCTATTCAAAATAATCCTAACTATAACTACCTACTGGCGACCGCCAGTAGGTAATATATATATATATATATACACTTTTTATCAGAAGAGGGAGAAGGAAAAATCCGTGATCCTTCCAGCTTCCTTAGTTTCAATGTCAAAAATCAATGGGGAAAGGGATCACTTGTCCTGAGTAACCAGGGTTTTATTCTCTATTCGATTTCGGTGCCGATAAAAAACCCTCATTCAAGTACTAAGGCTCGATTGGCGATGAATCTTGATTCTCCGCCTTGTTGTTTGCAACGTGACAACATCATCATCGCGTTTGATTGTATGCTTCCTCCACCCGGAGGAAGACCACTGGTTAGTACAGTAGTGATTAGTGATCAAAAAATGGGGGTGTTCAATTTAAAAAGGCTTCTATGATCAGTTCTGATCAATTTTAATTGGTGCTGAACAGTCAGATCCCGTTTGAAATACTGACCTTCGAACAGGCGCTGATGAAGGAAATAGATGACCTGAAAACACAGACCAAACAACCATTCCATAACATTACGAATGCCAAACAGAAGGCATTAGACGAACTACGACAGAATGCCAATCTGATTATCAAGCCCGCAGACAAAGGCGGAGGGATTGTTCTACTCACCAAAGAAGGATATGACCTACAGTGCACAGAATTACTCTCTGACCACAAATTCTACAAAAAGATAACAACCGACCCAACAGAACTTCTCCAAAGGACTATCATGCTCATGGTAGATGAGGCGGAAGCAAATAATTGGATCTCTAAGAATGAGGCAGATTTTCTCCAAACCCCAACGCCCAGAACACCATACTTTTATTCCCTTCCAAAGACTCACAAAGCCTGCAAACCACCACCAGAGAGACCAATTGTCTCTGGGGTTGGGTCTGTTTTGGAACCACTATCCCAGTTTGCAGACCACTATCTCAAACACCTAGTCCAGGAGACCCCTCCATACCTCAAGGACACGAGGGATCTATTGAACTTCCTAACAGAAAAAAACATATTCAGAGGAAACAATGCTACTAGTTGGACTCGACGTAGAAAGCCTTTATACCAGTCTCCAACAAGAAAAGACCCTCGAAACCCTGGAAAAACTGCTCTTCAACACACAATGGGACCATAAAACACCAAGGCATTTCGTCCTAGAATGTAGCAGACTAGCTCTAACAGAATATTATTTTGAGTATAACGACATCTTGTACCAACAGTGCCACAGAACTTCAATGGGCAGCACATTTGCCCAAAGCGTGGCAGGGCTCTATGTTAGTGACTTTGAAGAGACCCATATACACAATGCTGATAACCCCTACCTGCACCAGATCCTATTTTGAAAACCTTATATAGACGATATAATCGTGATATGGGACGGCAACAAGGAGAGTTTGGAAGAATTCCACAGATGGCTCAATACAAAAGATGAATGGCTTAAGTTTATTTACACAACCGACAACAAAAGCCTGGATTTCCTAGCTCTAACAATCTACGCTCACAATGGCACTCTGCAAACAAGAACCTACTTTAAACCGACAGCGAAGAACAGTATGCTTTCTTACAAGAGCTTCCACCCCTGCCCGCTCAGGGAGAACCTTCCCTATAGCCAATTTATGTGCCTGAACACACGAGACTATAAAACCCAAGCAGAGGATTTATGCACCAAATTGAGAGCCAGAGAGTACCCAGAGAGAGTAATCAAGAAACGCAAAAAAAGAGCAATTAATCAACCAAGAGAATGTCTTCTTGACACAACCCCAAGAACAATGGAGAATGTCGTGGTAACTTGCGTAATTACTTACAATGCAGCATTAAACAAAATAAAGAAAATTGTCAACAAAAATTGGAGAATCATTACATCAGGGACAATTAGTTGGCCAAAACCAAGGTTCGCCAATAGAAGAACGCGCAACCTCAAAGACATACTGGTTCACACCAGACCAGCACCAGCAAAAAGAAGCAAACTTACCTCTCAGCTATGGAACAATCCCCCCGTGATGGGCCACTACCTGTGCGGCTCGTGTTTCGTATGTGAACTAACAACAGCAAATAAGTCACTACAACTTCTCCCAAATTTCAAATGGACCATCAGGTATCATGCAAACTGCAACACCACCCACGCAATTTACATGATCACATGTCCTTGTAACTTGTGCTACATCAGGATGACCTGCCGCAAGATAAAACAAAGAATTGTAGAACACAGAAGCAACGTCAAGTGCCAACGCAATACCACCAAAATGAGTAACCATTATATCGAGAATAAACACACTGTGAAAGATTTGAGATGGGTGATCCTGGAAACCCTACCCACCAAGAACCACAATGCTGGATAAATTATTTTTGAAAAGGAGCAAAGATGGGTCCACCGCTTGCACACAAATGTCAATAGACTCAATGACAATATTCCGTGGCTCGAGCCTGAACAGCTGAATCCTAGAAACATCATACAGCTGAGAACAATTACAACACACCCTGGTAATGAATCCATATTACTTGCGACTGACAAATAAGACTCCTCTCTTTAAGAAACCACTGTCAATCTGACACATACCAGTGTAGAATTGAACAGTTTCACTCCCAACCCGACTTAGTGACTACGCATTGATATCCACTCCTATCATGTACACTGATTATACCCTGATAATCAAGCTTGAGCCGTGATAACTATTTGTAAAAAGATGAGAAACTCTTATTTGTAATGATATAAGAGACAAGGACAAAGACAGATTCTAGTTTTCTTAAACGAAACCTCTTTTGGTCTTTGGGTTTTTTGACACTTTAGAATAAGCCAGTTTTTTACTACAGCATTAGAACAGAGTCTGTTTTTCATGAGTATCCACCTCCACCTAAATCAGGCAGGAAACCAAGCAACCTCTGTTTCCGGGGTCTGAGAGGCAGTGACAGCACAACAAACTGCACAGGAGGTAGAACGCACGCCGCAAGAACCTCTCTGCTACAACGCCGTAACGTATCTACTGAAGCATGTGTGTAATGCGACATGTATATATGTAATTTTTCGGCAGGTACGGCCTTCTCAGCACGCCAGAGGAGCTATTTATCGAACACTGAAAAGGTAAGCGTCTCAGGGCAAGTGGCGAGTGAATCAATAATTTAACGTAAACATACCGCGCTGCATTGACAGCAATGCACGAGGGGCTTTTACGTTCTTAAATGATTTCCAAATTCGGTGGTGCCAACATCTAAAGCGCCTCACATATTAAGGTTACATTTTGGCGGTGAAAGCGAGTGAACTATTAATCTGACGTATACTCATCACGCCACCTTGACAGCAATGCACCGAGGGGCCAAATGTTCTGAGATGACTCGCAAAATCAATGATACTTACATCCAAAGCGCTTCACAAATTAAGGTTACTTATAATATAGAGATATTAAGCAAATGTTGCGGCAATTTTGGCTGTAAAAGAATATGTATAGTACAACACGCATTACGCATATAGACAGAAGACAAATGTCGCCATTTTGCTCGTGATGTAATATACATAACAGGGCCGTCACTGTTTTTAGAACACACCGCAGTCAAACACACCGACTGCAGTAATAATTAATCAGCCCCCATTACACAATAAGGACAACAAGCAGCACCATATCTTTTATCTAACCAGCATTCTTTTTCTACACACACAGATTTAGGAGTGAACGCTCTAGATACAAATCAGCGCAATCTTTTTGCGGACATGACCAATAGAATCTCAACATGCACAATATGATCAATGCGAGAAAGTTTGCCTAAATGGGAACAAGAGAATTTTGCCTTCTGTAAGAAAGAATTGCCATTTTGAAGTTTCTTAATATTTTTTCTGTATATAAGCACAACAGCATCTATGATATTGCGCACTGACGCTATCTATGCATGTTTGTATTGTCTGTCTTGTCACCCCCTCCCCCCTTTTTTCAATATCCACAGGTACTTAAAGGTCTTTCCTAATTCAGGAAAAATAATTCCCAGAATGTAACCTACAAAATTAGGTTACCTTCACTTTTTTATATTTTTCACTATAGATACTAGGTCCTGAAGAAAGCCAACTTGACCCCTTACGGGCAACTTTTGGTTGAAACATGTCGACTTTTTTATGGACATGACACAGTGCGGAAGCCCCCTAACCAAGCCTCCTACGCACGCCCAATCTTTTTTAACCAGGCCTTCTTCCCAGCACCAAATAAAATTTATCAGAACTGATTATAGAAACCTTTTTAAATTGAACACCCTCATTTTTTGATTACTAATCACTACTGTACTAACCAGTGGTCTACCTCCGGGTGGAGGAAGCATACAATTAAACCCGATGATGATGCTGTCACGTTGGTATCAACAAGGCGGAGAATGATGATACACCGCCAATCGAGCCTTGGTACGTGAATGAGGGGTTTTTATCGGCACCGGAATCGAATAGAGAATAACACCCTGGTTACTCAGGAGAAGTGATCCCTTCCCCCATTGATTTTTGATATATATATATATATATATATATATATATATATATATATATATATATATATATATATATCGAACAAGTGCAACTTCCCAGGCTCCGACCACAGCGACCCAGGAAATCACGCGGATCCAGCAATCATTAAAGCACAGTTTTTATTTACAAGCTGAACCTAGCAATCTGACGCGTTTCGGGCTGCCGCCCTTGCTCACAGACAATCAGAGTTGGAAATGCTTACGTTTTAAATACTAACTGCTAAACAGTGAAAAAGTGCATTTTACATTACATTATATGTAATCTGCGTATCTATATAAATACAAATATAAATGCATGCATACATATACATATACATAAATGCATACATACGCATGTTATGTACATGAAAGTTTGAAAAACACTAATAAAAGCAAAGCTAAAAAGCCACCTAATTACAAACAGAATAGCTTTAACTTAAACGAGGGCGAGGCCTATTGCATTATCAATGCTTCTTTACTTTGGTTCTATCAAGAGGGCATTCAGATGTGTCACACATTTGCTATAAATTCTGAATGTTAGCACTCTAGTTGCTCATTAGATCACTGTAGTAAACCTACTGCTCAATAGGGAAGTCTGCTGCTGGTATTCAAAGTGCATGTTTCAGTCTGCATGTCAGAATTTTTTTCATGAAATAAAAGAGGATTTGAAAAGTCAAAATGTGCCCTAATTTTTCTTTCTGCAGCACTAATCATAATTTCTATGGCAAAATGAAGCCCCTCATTTTGGTCCTTTTTAAATTAAATGTTTTAAGTGTTACCACTTTATTCCAATCAAGATGGCTTCAGGTGTGCTATACTTTTGTCATAAGTAAGGCTGTTAGCACTCTAGTTGTTCGTTAGAACACTCTGGGAAGCTGCAGTAGAACACAAAGGAATCAACTGACAGTCTCTGCCCTTGTTGGATGTACATGTTTTACTGAGAATGTCAGACTTCATTCTCACATGACTGCGAAAGATAGTGTGAATTTACAGAAAATATGCGTTCAGTTTAGCTTATAGATCACCTTCCAAACCTCTGTGGGAAAAGCATGAGAAAATAGTTTTCTCTCAAACATGATTCATGATATCCCAGCAGAAAGCTTTTTCACATGGTAAAATAACCCTAGAACACACCATAATTCCTAACATGAGTATGGTACTACCAACAAAGGATTTATAATGTAACTAAAGTCTTAAAACCTTCTATTAACTGCAATGCTTTTTAATGAGGTGATATCACGTATATTGGTCCCAAGATGACTGCCAACACTTCTTGGATGAAGTGCTGACAGCCAATCAGATCTCACGATGAGATGTGTCGTTAGGCTACGCCCAGATATATATGTATTTTTTTCCTTTAATATCTAAAAAACTACTGAACAGATTTACGCCATTTAACCAAAAGGCAAGGGTGTGACTACCTCTGTGCCAAATTTGGTGTAATTTCGTTCAGCAGTTCGCGCTGTAGCTGCGATTAAAAGTTCCCATGGAAAATTGCATGGAGAAAACACATTTTGGGACCCCCCTTTTTTCTCGGCCCCCGCTTGACGCATAACCCAGAGACTTTTAGGAAAGGAGCGGACTACAGCGCCCCACCAGTTTTAAAAATTTTGCGAAGATTCGTCATATGTATATATGTATATATACTAGCAGCCCGTCCCGATGTTGGTGTCCGGGTATGAATTGCTGCCGGCCAGTAGTATATTGTTTTGTAGGATTTCGTTTTGATAGCATTTCTTATCTGTGACAGGCCTGTGAAACGCTCCGATTCAAAGTGCACTGCTGATGCACTTAAGAGTGCACGTTCAGTAGTGTGTGAACTCGAGTTTCCCTACTTAGTTTTTCCTTGCAATATTATATAGCGCGAACTCGACAACATGGCATGAGCACAATTTACTTTACAGAAGAACACATTCATTTGTGGTAGGCACGGGGAGACAAAGTGATTTGCCTGGAATCACAGGATGTTGAGCTGATGCCGTGATTCGAACGTAGCTCCCCAGCTCTAAAGTTCGAAATTCTAGAACTTGTGGCGGGAGGTGTGTCTAAAAGTGTATGTCGGTGCTGGCCATCAATGACAGAGTCCTGTGCATTTTTCAAATGGGTGGTGAAAAAATATGAGTATGTTGCTGGAGATGTGGTCCGCCATGCCACCAATGTACTTACCGGGGAGGGTAAACACCCATTATTCCGCAACTTTCTTTCACCATACCATCACTCCACATACTTTCATTACGAAAGTACCATGACTCCACAATGCCTTTTTAACGCATGGCATTCCATTTAATATATGCTTTTACCACGCATAAATTTACAACGAAATTCGTTGTAAATGCATGAATGGTAAAAGCATGTTTTTTTTAATGTTTGGATAAGGTAATTATGGGTATAGGGGTATATGTTTTGGGGTACTGAGGTATATGTTTTGGGGTGTTTAGGTATTTTAAGGGTTCAGATATAATTTTGGGTTATGGGATACAGGGGTAGTTTTAGGGTTAGGTATGGGTTCTGGAGTACAGGGGAATTTTTAGGGTTCAGGGCTAGGTTAGGGTTTTGGGTTATAGGGGTATTTTTAGGGTTCAGGGGTAGGTTTGGGTTTTGGGGTACAGGGTTATTTTAAGGGTTCAGGGCTAGGTTTGGGTTTTGGGGTACGGGGTATTTTTAGGGTTCAGATCAAGGTTTGGGTTTGGGGTACAGGGGTATTTTAGGGTTCAGGGGTAGGTTTGGGTTTTGGGGTACAGGGTTATTTTTAGGGTTCAGGGCTAGGTTTGGATTTTGGGGTACAGGGGTACTTTTAGGGTTAAGGGGTAGGTTTGGGTTTTGGGGTACAGGGGTATTTTAAGGGTTCAGGGCTAGGTTTGGGTTTTGGGGTACAGGGGTATTTTAGGGTTCAGGGGTAGGTTTGGGTTTTTGGGTACAGTGGTATTTTTAGGGTTCAGTGCTAGGTTTGGGTTTTGGGGTACAGGTGTATTTTTAGGGTTCAGGGGTAGGTTTGGGTTTTGAGGTACAGGGGTATTTATAGGGTTCTGGGCTAGGTTTGGGTTTTGGGGTACAGGGGTAGTTTTTAGGGTTTAGGGATAGGTTTGGGTTTTGGGGTACAGGGTATATTTATAGGTTTAAGGGTGTTGGGGTATTTTAAGGAGTAAAGTTGGGTTATGATTATGGGGTTCAGGTGTATGTAAAGGGAGCAGGGTGGGATTAGCACACGATATGAGACATGGCATTAAGGGCGGAACGTACCACACGCCCCCAGCACACGCCCCCCAGCACAACGCAGACACGCCCACAAGGGACTACTTTCCTGGCACAGTTATTTTACCTTTTAAATGTATATGGTGGGCGTCTGCATAGCCTATGTCCTTCTGCTGCAACTGCCCTTTCCAACGCTGCATTGGGTGTTGTGATTGGTGCTGTGGTTCCTGAGATTACCTGCCTCAAAGGTTTGAGCTCTCTCTTTATTATATTAGTATGGATTCCACACAGTTTGTGGTCCACGTTGACGCTGGCGCTCCCAATCTAGTGCGGTGCCTCCTTCCTGTCGACAGGACCAGTCGATAAATATTTTAGCGAGTCCGACGTGTAGTCGGTGAATGAAGAAGGCACTCACTCAGGTATATTTGCTCAAACAGCAACTTTATTTTTGCCCTGCTTCTCGTCAATAACCCAACGCGTTTCGCCTTGCCCTGAAGGCTTCATTCACCGACCACGCGTCGGACTCGCTAAAATATATATATATATATATATATATATATATAGTCTCACGAGTTGTCCTGTCGCAGCGGGAGCGCTGATCAGTAGGTGCCAGCGATGGGACCAGGACAGTGTCCCAATTTCGTGGAATACCAAGGAATCGCTGCACACACCTCGATACTTTTGCAGTTTCTTTATTTCAGAACGTGACAAACACCCCTACGCGTTTCGAACCGTAGTTCCTGTTCACGGTCACCGTGAACAGGAACTACGGTTCGAAACGCGTAGGGGTGTTTGTCACGTTCTGAAATAAAGAAACTGCAAAAGTATCGAGGTGTGTGCAGCGATTCCTTGGTATTCCATATATATATATATATATATATATATATATATATATATATACCATCACAAAGTTTGCCTGGAATGAGTCAGCCCAAACAGGTAAGTAAAAGTAACCACTTTATTCGTGAAGGAACGGCTTCAAATGACAACTCGGAAGCTTCGCCTTTGATTCAGTCCTGGGATTCCCGACGCGTTTCATGCCCCAATGGCATTTCCTCAGGGGACTCAGGCAGCAACTGGAACACAGCACAGCATTAGACCGAGCACTTTGAAAGTAATAAAGTTCCCGCCCAGGTGGGCGTGGCCACCGCCGTGGCCGCTGGATCTTGTAGTGATCGTTTACGAACTCCAGTGAGTTGCTTGTGCATTGCTCCAAAGTGATGCGATATAAATCCAAGTGGGTGGCTAAAAACAATCCGCTTTGGCATTGCTGCACATAATAAGTTCTTTCATTGTGGTGTTACCCGTCCCTCAGCTGTGGCGCCGCTTGACACCACCGCGGGGCTGCACGCAGGTACAGCAGGGCTTGACTCGCGGCTCAGGCTCGCCGCTAACATACCATCACAAAGTTTGCCTGGAATGAGTCAGCCCAAACAGGTAAGTAAAAGTAACCACTTTATTCGTGAAGGAACGGCTTCAAATGACAACTCGGAAGCTTCGCCTTTGATTCAGTCCTGGGATTCCCGACGCGTTTCATGCCCCAATGGCATTTCCTCAGGAGACTCAGGCAGCAACTGGAACACAGCACAGCATTAGACCGAGCACTTTTAAAGTAATAAAGTTCCCGCCCAGGTGGGCGTGGCCACCGCCGTGGCCGCTGGATCTTGTAGTGATCGTTTACGAACTCCAGTGAGTTGCTTGTGCATTGCTCCAAAGTGATGCGATATAAATCCAAGTGGGTGGCTAAAAACAATCCACTTTGGCATTGCTGCACATAATAAGTTCTTTCATCGTGGTGTTACCCGTCCCTCAGCTGTGGCGCCGCTTGACACCACCGCGGGGCTGCACGCAGGTACAGCAGGGCTTGACTCGCGGCTCAGGCTCGCCGCTAACATACCATCACAAAGTTTGCCTGGAATGAGTCAGCCCAAACAGGTAAGTAAAAGTAACCACTTTATTCGTGAAGGAAGGGCTTCAAATGACAACTCGGAAGCTTTGCCTTTGATTCAGTCCTGGGATTCCCGACGCGTTTCATGCCCCAATGGCATTTCCTCAGGGGACTCAGGCAGCAACTGGAACACAGCACAGCATTAGACCGAGCACTTTTAAAGTAATAAAGTTCCCGCCCAGGTGGGCGTGGCCACCGCCGTGGCCGCTGGATCTTGTAGTGATCGTTTACGAACTCCAGTGAGTTGCTTGTGCATTGCTCCAAAGTGATGCGATATAAATCCAAGTGGGTGGCTAAAAACAATCCGCTGGCATCACAACCCACTGGGGAAATACCACGGCACTCCAGAACACTACTTGTTCCAGCAGGCCACGGGCGTGGCCACGCCCATAGGGGCGGGGGACTATTAAGTGCGTGAAACCATGCTGATGCCGCCACGATGCATTCAAAGCCACAGCCCATGAAGAAGTGCTACAGGAGCACGAAACGCGTCGGGCAAGACTTTCTTCAACCTGTGTGGCTGCCAGTTGTCCTTCTCACACGGTACCTTCATTAAAGATTCATCAGCAAAAATTACCTGTTTGTGGGCTCTATCCATCCCAGGCAATCTTCGTGTTTGTGATGTTAGCGGTGCCGCCTGACCCGCGGATTGAGCCCCGCTGTTTTCAACAGTCCTGCCTCTCTGTCAACCGGCAGGGAAGCATAGGAGAACAGGAGCTGCTTAATGGGGGAGAAAGACGCCGGTTGAAGTTTCTACTGTGATGCCACAACCCACTTGGATTTTTTAATACCTGCAAAACTTTGTGAAGGCATCACAACCCACTGGGGAAATACCACGGCACTCCAGGACACTACTTGTTCCAGCAGGCCACGGGCGTGGCCACGCCCATAGGGGCGGGGGACTATTAAGTGCGTGAAACCATGCTGATGCCGCCACGATGCATTCAAAGCCACAGCCCATGAAGAAGTGCTACAGGAGCACGAAACGCGTCGGGCAAGACTTTCTTCAACCTGTGTGGCTGCCAGTTGTCCTTCTCACACGGTACCTTCATTAAAGATTCATCAACAAAAATTACCTGTTTGTGGGCTCTATCCATCCCAGGCAATCTTCGTGTTTGTGATGTTAGCGGTGCCGCCTGACCCGCGGATTGAGCCCCGCTGTTTTCAACAGTCCTGCCTCTCTGTCAACCGGCAGGGAAGCATAGGAGAACAGGAGCTGCTTAATGGGGGAGAAAGACGCCGGTTGAAGTTTCTACTGTGATGCCACAACCCACTTGGATTTTTTAATACCTGCAAAACTTCGTGAAGGCATCACAACCCACTGGGGAAATACCACGGCACTCCAGGACACTACTTGTTCCAGCAGGCCACGGGCGTGGCCACGCCCATAGGGGCGGGGGACTATTAAGTGCGTGAAACCATGCTGATGCCGCCACGATGCATTCAAAGCCACAGCCCATGAAGAAGTGCTACAGGAGCACGAAACGCGTCGGGCAAGACTTTCTTCAACCTGTGTGGCTGCCAGTTGTCCTTCTCACACGGTACCTTCATTAAAGATTCATCAGCAAAAATTACCTGTTTGTGGGCTCTATCCATCCCAGGCAATCTTCGTGTTTGTGATGTTAGCGGTGCCGCCTGACCCGCGGATTGAGCCCCGCTGTTTTCAACAGTCCTGCCTCTCTGTCAACCGGCAGGGAAGCATAGGAGAACAGGAGCTGCTTAATGGGGGAGAAAGACGCCGGTTGAAGTTTCTACTGTGATGCCACAACCCACTTGGATTTTTTAATACCTGCAAAACTTCGTGAAGGCATCACAACCCACTGGGGAAATACCACGGCACTCCAGGACACTACTTGTTCCAGCAGGCCACGGGCGTGGCCACGCCCATAGGGGCGGGGGACTATTAAGTGCGTGAAACCATGCTGATGCCGCCACGATGCATTCAAAGCCACAGCCCATGAAGAAGTGCTACAGGAGCACGAAACGCGTCGGGCAAGACTTTCTTCAACCTGTGTGGCTGCCAGTTGTCCTTCTCACACCGTACCTTCATTAAAGATTCATCAGCAAAAATTACCTGTTTGTGGGCTCTATCCATCCCAGGCAATCTTCGTGTTTGTGATGTTAGCGGTGCCGCCTGACCCGCGGATTGAGCCCCGCTGTTTTCAACAGTCCTGCCTCTCTGTCAACCGGCAGGGAAGCATAGGAGAACAGGAGCTGCTTAATGGGGGAGAAAGACGCCGGTTGAAGTTTCTACTGTGATGCCACAACCCACTTGGATTTTTTAATACCTGCAAAACTTCGTGAAGGCATCACAACCCACTGGGGAAATACCACGGCACTCCAGGACACTACTTGTTCCAGCAGGCCACGGGCGTGGCCACGCCCATAGGGGCGGGGGACTATTAAGTGCGTGAAACCATGCTGATGCCGCCACGATGCATTCAAAGCCACAGCCCATGAAGAAGTGCTACAGGAGCACGAAACGCGTCGGGCAAGACTTTCTTCAACCTGTGTGGCTGCCAGTTGTCCTTCTCACACCGTACCTTCATTAAAGATTCATCAGCAAAAATTACCTGTTTGTGGGCTCTATCCATCCCAGGCAATCTTCGTGTTTGTGATGTTAGCGGTGCCGCCTGACCCGCGGATTGAGCCCCGCTGTTTTCAACAGTCCTGCCTCTCTGTCAACCGGCAGGGAAGCATAGGAGAACAGGAGCTGCTTAATGGGGGAGAAAGACGCCGGTTGAAGTTTCTACTGTGATGCCACAACCCACTTGGATTTTTTAATACCTGCAAAACTTCGTGAAGGCATCACAACCCACTGGGGAAATGCCACGGCACTCCAGGACACTACTTGTTCCAGCAGGCCACGGGCGTGGCCACGCCCATAGGGGCGGGGGACTATTAAGTGCGTGAAACCATGCTGATGCCGCCACGATGCATTCAAAGCCACATCCCATGAAGAAGTGCTACAGGAGCACGAAACGCCTCGGGCAAGACTTTCTTCAACCTGTGTGGCTGCCAGTTGTCCTTCTCACACGGTACCTTCATTAAAGATTCATCAGCAAAAATTACCTGTTTGTGGGCTCTATCCATCCCAGGCAACAATCCCAGTGAAAACACCACTGAAACCGAGAATATTTCCACCAGCAGGCCACCAGATACCGGCCCCCGCATGGTCACCACTTACAGTAGAGAGGAAAAGAAAATCAGGGCCATTCTGAATAAAAATTGGCCAATAGTCCTAAGTGACAATATTCTCAATCCAGTGTTACCCCCTACTCCCCTAGTGACCTTCAGGAGAGCTAAGACCATGGGTAGCTACTTAGATACCCCTGCTCCAGAACTTAAAACCAAAGCAGTGTGGCTACGACCCTCTAGAGGGTTCTACAAGTGCTCCAGCTGTCGGGCATGCAAATTTGGCATGTCCACTACCCACTACACTACTCCATTTAGTTCTGAGGACAAACCTATACTGGGCAACTACTCTTGTAAAACTGACTATGCCGTGTACGTTCTGGTATGTTCCTGCGGACTTCGGTACGTAGGAAGTACCAAACTTCAGGTACACATGCGCATATTGCAACATCTACGAGCCATTCTTCATAACGATCCGGCCTATCCGGTCGCAAGGCATTTCAACTACACTCACAAAAGAGATTTATCTTGCCTTTCGTATTATGTTATTGGTTCTGTACCTCTGTCCAGGAAAGGTGGCAATAGAGAGCTCTTACTCAGGAAGTTAGAATCAAGATTTATACTCGAGCTGGATACCCGTTGGCCTAACGGGCTTAACAACATTGAAGAATTACATCACTTCTTAGAATAAAATGATCTTTCTCTTGATTCTTCCCCTTTTCCAGTATATTTATGTAGCCTTATAAGCTCTCCGATATCTCAAGTTAGGTTCCCTATTTGCGATATCCATCAATCAGGTTTATCCTTCTCTCATTAGGCCACCCATACCTTTGTCCTCTGGTTAACAGCTAGTACATAAGTTAGGTTCCCTATTTATGTACCCTATCTTTTGGATGATTTTCCCCATCATGTCTTATTCAAATGTATCTATCAGTTTTATTTTATTTTCTAGGTGTGTCGAATACTGCACTGTGTATAGCACTTTATACAATTGCGTGTTGCACATTGGTAATTTGCTCTGTCCTAATTGATTGTAGATATTGTTATATTTATATGAAATTTTGATACCAACTTTTAAACACTTTTTTAAACACTTTTTCTACACTTTTGATACTTCTCTTAACTTTTGTGACATCGATTGCCTTTACATATTTATGACCTGTTTTTATTTCAGGGCTCTGAATTACAGTTATATTTATTGCTTAGGCTTCCGTTGTCCTGGTGGTATTTGAGGCTTAATTTATACTTCCATAAGACGTTGTCAATATTCTGTCGCAATCACCATTTTTTGCACTTTATTGTCACACATGCACTTTATTATGATCTATTTGCTGCTAAATACTACTTTGCTATATTTTGCACATTGATAATATGGTCTCGATGCCTGTTTGCACGAATTGGATTACCATTCCCAATATTAATATAAGGCTTTTTTCATATTACATGTTACGCATGACACTATAATAACGAATAACTCTGTATATATGTGGATTTAACCAGTTATTTTGTGCAATTCACTAATATTGTATATTTATTGATCATGGATTTAACCTGACATGTGTTTAAAATGTGCTTATTGAGTAATATTCCCCTAGCAGTGATAGTCTTTCTACACTTATGTCCTTCACGTGGTACAGGAAGTTACCACCAGGGGGTGGTAACCTACACAGGTGACATGCATTTAAAAACGGCTTGTGATTGTTTTATTCTTTGCATAGCAGCGTGAGCAAGGGCATCCGTGTCCGAAACGCGTCGCTGATGTATGGCTGAGCGAACTGCAAGAAAATAAAAACACTATTTGCCTGCCAATTTGGTGGTTCGTCTCTTCCTTCCTGTGGTTGGCGTGGAGGCTGTGTCCGCATACGCAGAGCTAGAGTGAGGAAATCCAGTGTTCTCATATATATATATATATATATATATATATATATATATATATATATATATATATATATATATATATATATATATATATATATATATATATATATAAATAAATATGCTTCAAATGATTTTTTTTTAAACCACATAAAATATAGGTAGAATGTACACTACTGCTATTATATGACTGTTTAAAGCCCACACAACTGTTGTAACTTGTTTGCAAAGTACCAGTGACCAAGGGCAAGGAGCCCGAAACACGTCTGGCATTCCTGAATGCGCTGTGCCTTTGTTGAAGAACGATTACTAATGGTACAATGAGGTTCCCCCTCCACAGAACCCACTCGGGGAATACAGTTTGCTTGCCTGAAACCCCACAAATATAACGGACAACAGGACCCATAAAGTAACTCTGTGAAGTCCCACTAGATTGGCCTGACTGTTTAAAGCCCACACAGCTGTTGGAACTTGTTTGCAAAGTGCCAGTGACCAAGGGCATGGAGCCCGAAACAAGTCTGGCATTCCTGATAGAGGGAGAATGCGCTGTGCCTTTGTCCACAATAAATGAAGGAGATAATTTCAACTGTGTAGGCGTCTCTATTGCAGGGCAACTTGGTGTTTGGACATTGAATTTGCGGCGCGCCTCGCCGCAGAGACGCCCCGCTGCTCATTCAGCAGCCCTGCAGCACCCGTAACATGGGCGCTTCAAGGAGTTGAAATGCCGGTATTGTGGGAGAACGATTACAAATTGTACAACGAGGTTCCCCCTCCACAGAACCTACTGGGGGAATACAGTTTGTTTGCATGAAGCCCCACAGCACCCACTTTGGTAATGTAACGGACTACAGGACCCAATAAGCAACTCTGCGAAGTGAAGTCCCACTTGGGCAGGGCCTGACTGTTTAAAGCCCACACAGCTGTTGGGACTTGTTTGCAAAGTGCCAGTGACCAAGGGCATGGAGCCTGAAACACGTCTGGCATTCCTGATGGAGGGGGAATACGCTGTGCCTTTGTCCACAATAAATGGAGGAGATAATTTCAGCTGTGTAGGTGTCTCTATTGCAGGGCAACTTGGTGTTTGGACATTGAATTTGCGGTGCGCCTCGCCGCAGAGATGCCCCGCTGCTCATTCAGCGGCCCTTCAGCGCCAGTAACATGGGCGCTTCAAGGAGTTGAAATGCCGGTATTGAGGGAGAACGATTACAAATGATACAACAAGGTTTTCCCTCCACAGAACCCACTGGGGGAATACAGTTTGCTTGCATGAAGCCACACAGCACCCACCTTGGTAATGTAAAGGACTACAGGACCCATAAAGCAACTCTGCGAAGTGAAGTCCCACTAGGGCGGGGCCTGACTGTTTAAAGCCCACACAGAAGTTGGGACTTGTTTGCAAAGTGTCAGTGACCAAGGGCATGGAGCCCGAAACGCGTCTGGCATTCCTGATGGAGGGAGAATGTGCTGTGCCTTTGTCCACAATAAATGAAGGAGATCATTTCAATATATATATCTATATCCAATCGCAGAAACACTCTTTTTGGACTACTTGGACCTGTGGAGAGTGGCGCACGCCGGCGGAGGACACCGGCTGTAGAAATCCAACTTCCAAAAAACAAAAATAAGCGCGGTCTCAGGAATGCCAGACTCTGTACTCGTTAAAGTTCACCTCTGTGTTTATTCACAATGCGTTTCACTTCCAAAGAAGCTTGATCACGTGAATGGGACAACCAATGTGGGCAGTATATAATGGCAGAAAATCATGAGCAAAGAAATGGGACTAACGCAAAGAAAAATGCAGACTTGCAGTAGTCGTTTATTAGTAATGAATACAATGGATGTACCTATAATGCGCCAATACCTGGGTACAACATTTACAGAGATCGGATTTATAAAAAAACATCGTGCAGATTGTAATAATACTGATATTCATAATCACACTCTATGTCGCTCAGGAAAGCCCATGGACACACAATAGTCTCATCATAATTAGTTGCTGTGAGTAGTCACACCATAATTTAAGCAAAGTGCAGAACAGAACATGTGGAGAGGATGTGGCTGGGGCGCATGTTCGTAATGTACGAGTTGCTGTGAGTTAATAAAGTTATGGGTGCCGGAAGTTGCCATGGCAACAGGAGCTGAGAAGCGGTGTGTATGTATGCAGTCAGCGTCATGGAAGCATGTGATGCAGTGCACGAATCAGCGCTGGCACAAGAGTGTGTAAGCTCGTCTTAAACAAGGAATTGCTGTCCTTGATGATTGCCATGGTGGCATGATGTGCTACCGCACTGCATGAGTCAGTATAATGAAGTGTCCAGAAAAAGGGGCGGAAACGGGAGGGGTGGGGAGGGCGGAGGCAGCATGTGTATGTGATCCCTTTAAATTGCCATGGAGGGACAAGGCAGGACTGGTATGTTGTATCCACAACGATAACAGTCAAATGCAGTTTGAGTGGAACACATATAACCCTGAAGCAAAAGGTGGTGCACATATCTGTCAATACATGAGTAGATCGACATATTGCCGTAGCTACAAAAAGTTTCACATAAAGTTGTGACGCATATCCTTGGCAACTATCTGAGAGAATCCAACATGAAAGAAAGTCCCGGTTGTCACCAACATGATAAAATGCTCAAAACACGTTACCGACAAATGGTGCTGTGATGATGTGCTCTTGTAGTAAAAGAGAAAAAAAAGGGTTGGCGGCCCAGCTGGTGAATACTGGTGAGTGGGCCCCTTCCTTTCCTCCTTTGTGACAAGAAAAGACAAAAAAAAGTGATTAAAACCAGGATCCTAGACCCTGTGGTAGTACATATTTGACTAGAACAAAGCTAAAATCTAAGTGAATTCGATGTTCGTCATACAAAATGGAAGAAAGGGACAGGTAGTAAACGTGACTAAGGAAATGAAATATAAGAGGAAAGTCATCAGGAGAAGAAGAAATCAGCAGATTGAGGTAACATGGGGCGTAACAGAAGGAGAATCAGAACAATCAAGTCTACAGATATGGCTACTCTTTCAGGTGTATCGACAGTTCCTCCTCCTGATTCAGACCCCCTGGGTTCTTGGTTTGGAAGTCTATAATGTACCTCGATTCTTTCTGTCTAAGGATGAGAGCCCTGTTGCCGCCCCTCAGGTGTTTGTCAATGTGTTCTCGAATAAGAAAACTCATTTCTTTGATGTTGGAGAAATGTTTGTCCCTGAAGTGTCTTGCCACTGGGTACTTGGTGTCGAAGTTGGTCATGGCTCTGCTATGTTCTAAAACGCACTTTTTCACCATAAAGTTGGTGCTGCCAATTTACCACATGTTCAATGTGCACTCAATGGCATATATGACATAGGTCGTGCTGCATGTCAGAAATTGGGTCAGGTCCTTACTAACACTATTATACATGACCTGTCTCAGCGAAGTACTGTTGTTGCACGCTTTGCAATGACCGCAAGGGTAAAAACCCTAAGGCCATGTTGGTTTCTCTGTGGATAAATGGTGATATCGCTGCGTACCAACATATCTCTAATGTTCCTGCCTCTTCTGTAATTGATGCTCTGTCTGTGAGACATACTGTTGCCTATGACGTTGTCATTCTTGTGGATCTCCCAATTTTTAGCCATTATCTTTCTGATGTTGTCAGCGTCTGAACTAAAAGTCATAATCATCCTAGTTTGATTGTCCTCGCTATCAATGTCCTGCTCCGGTTTCTCTGAGATGGTCACTGATCTGACAATCAGACTGGCCCTCTTCAGGGCCTTCTTTAATACCCACTTGGGGTACCCACGATCAATGAAACGTTCAATGATAATGGAGCTTTCACATTGATAGGCAGTGGCTGTGTTGCAGTTCCTTTTTGTCCTCGGCAGTTCCCAATAGGGGATACTCCACTTGAGGGTGTCGGGTTGACTGCTGGGGGCATGTAGGATACTGTTGCCTGCAATGGATTTTCGAAACAAGGATGTACAGACAGTATCGTTGAGGATTTCCAGTCTGACATCAAGATACTCCGCCTCGGTGCTGCTTATTTTGCCACTCAATGTGATGGTATTGTCTTTCTTGTTGAGTTTCTGAATGAAATTCTCTGCCTCCACTTCCGACCCTCTCCAAACAATGAACAGGTCGTCGATGTAGTGTAGCCCCATCGACACATGTTCCCCATCAGATTGTAGATCAGGTTGGGATCTTATGCCTTCCTCCCAGTGACCCATGAAAAGATTGGCGAAGCTAGGAGCAAAGCAGGATCCCATGGCCGTACCAGTCACCTGCCGGAAATGGTTGCCATTAAAGAAAAAGATGTTATTAGTCAGGCTGATTAGCATTCCTCATCTTCTTCCATTTGTGCACCCCAGCGGTGAACGCAGTTAGTGTGTACCGAGTCCGTCGGGCCCCCTGTCAATGTCAGGTTCCCTCTGCCTTCCGACAATGCCTAGATAGCAGTCAAGATGCTATGGCTAGATGCACCCTTCATTATACTGACTCGTGCAGTGGGGTAGCACATCATACCCCCAGGCAGAAGGTACATAAGGATCCCATTAGACCTCCAGGACGCCCCATAGTGTCATCCAGAGGCAGTGCAGCTGAGCATATCTCTAAATATATTGACCATTTCCTGAGGGACTTTGTGGTGACTCTTCCCAGCTACATCAGGGACACCAAGGACTTCCTCAATAATATCAAAGATCTCAAGTGGGATGACGATTTACTGCTCATCACACTAGACGTCCATAGCCTCTATACTATCATTGATCACCAACAGGAGCTAGATGCATGCAATTACAACCTGAGTGCCAGACCAATCAGATTCCATGAACACACTTGCATGCTGGTGAAGATGTTGGAGCACTGCATGACTAATAACATATTTTTGTTTAATGGCAACCTGTTCCAGCAGATGACTGGTACGGCCATAGGATCTTGCTTTGCTCCCAGCTCCGCTAATGTTTTCATGGTTCGCTGGGAGGAAGGCATAAAATCCCAACCTGATCTACAATCTGACTGGGAACATGTGTTGATGTGGCTACGCTACATCAACGGCCTGTTCATGGTTTGGAGAGGGTTGGAAGTGGAGGCAGAGAATTTCATTCAGAAACTCAACAAGAATGACTACAACATCACATTGAGTGGCAAAAGCAGCAGCACCGAGGCAGAGTATCTTGATGTCAGACTTGAAATCCTCAATGATACTGTCTGTACACCCTTGTTCATAAAATCCACCACAGGCAACAATATCCTACATGCCTTCAGCAGCCAACCCGTCACCCTCAAGTGGAGTATCCCCTATGGGGAACTGCTGAGGGCAAAAAGGAACTGCAACACAGCCACGGCCTATCAATGTGAAAGCTCCATTATCAGTGAACGTTTCATTGATCGTGGGTATCCAAGTGGGTATTAAAGAAGGCCCTGGAGAAGGCTAGTCTGATTGACTGATCAGTGGCCATCTCAGTCCAACCTGAGCAGGACATTGATAGTGAGGACAAACAAACTAGGATGATTATGACTTTTAGTTCAGAAAATGACAACATCAGAAAGATAATGGCTAAGAATTGGGAGATCCTCAAGAATGACAACGTCATAGGCAACAGTATGCCTGACAGACCGAGCATAACTTACAGAAGAGGCAGGAACATTAGAGATATGTTGGTACGCAGTGATATCACCATTTATCCACAGAGAAACCAACATGGCCTAAAGGGTTTTTACCCTTGCGGTCATTGCAAAGCGTGCAACAACAGTACTTCTCGGAGACAGGTCCTGTATAATGGTGTTAGTAAAGACCTGACCCAATTTCTGACATACAGCACAACGTATGTCATAAATGCCATTGAGTGCACATGCAATTTGTGGTATATTTGCAGCACCATTATCAACTTCGACTCCAAGTGCCCAGTGGCAAGACACTTCAGGGACAGACATGTCTCTAACATCAAAGAAATACGTTTTCTTATTCTAGAACACAATGACAAACAACCGAGGGGCGGCAACAGGGCTCTCACCTCAGACAGAAAGAATCGAGGTACATTATAGACTTCCAAACCAAGAACCCAGGGGGTCTGAATCAGGAGGAGGAACTGTCGATACACCTGAAAGAATAGCCATATCTGATTCTCCTCCTGTTACGCCCCATATTACATCAGTCTGCTGATTTCTTCTTCTCCTGATGACTCTCCTCTTATATTTAATTTCCTTAGTCACAATTACTACCTGTCCCTTTCTTCCACTTTGTATGACGAACATCGAATTCACTTAGATTTTAACTTTGTTCTAGTCAAATATGTACTATCACAGGGTCTAGGATCCTGGTTTTAATCACTGTTTTTGGCTTTTCTTGTCACACAAGAAGAAAGGAAGGGGCAGACTCACCAGCATTCACCAGCACGGGCCGCCTACCCATTTTTCTTCTCTTTTACCACAAGAGCACATCGTCACAGCACCAATTGTCGGTAACGTGTTTTGAGTATTTTATCATGTTGGTGATGACCGGGACTTTCTTTCATGTTGGATTCTCTCAGGCAGTTGCCAAGGATATGCGTTACACCTTGATGTGAAACTTTTTGTAGCTACGGTCATATTTTGATCTACTCATGTATTGACAGATATGTGCACCACCTTTTGCTTCAGGGTTATATGTGTTCCACTCAAACTGCATTTGACTGTTATCGTCGTGGATACCACATACCAGCCCTGGTTAAGTCTGTGGGTAGGTTTTTTAAGTGTTCAGAAATTTGGCGCTCAACTTCTTACGGTAAAGTATTAGCTTGTCGTAGTATCAAGGTAGGTGCTTCTTGGTCAGAGGAAAACCTTAACCTCTGTAAAGAGAAGTGGTACAACCACCCCCCTCTTATATCAATTTGGCAGGGAACCAGAGCACACTATACGTTTTCAAATGATATCTTCTTCATCAAGTGTTCATTCATTCGGGATAGATCACACCAAATGGAGATTTTTCAAAAGATTTTATTTATAAACAGTGTCCAGCTCTCGGGAATCACTGTACCTGTCACTTAAGCCTACACGTGTTTCATCACAGCATGTGGCTGTGACTCTTCAGGGCTGATCTTATTGATCGAGGCGCGTGGTCGGGGAGCCGGTGATAGTTCCAACCCGGTCCTTATCGGGTAGTTTTGTTGTGTTGTAGATTTAAGGCACTAATCGGTATTTCCGGGTGCCGTCAGCAAACTTTTAGGATTTTCACAGTGAGTAAATGTCACTAAATTGTGTTCAGGCCGTGTTCAGCCCTTGAGTCAGCTTGTAAAGCTTCGGTCTCCAATACCAGCCCTGCCTTGTGCCACCATGGCAATTTACAGGGATCACATACACATGCGCCTCCGCCCTCCTCCCTCCCGTCCCCGTCCCCATTTTTCTGGACCCTTCATTATACTGACTCGTGCAGTGGGGTAGCACATCATGCCACCATGGCAATCATCAAGGGCCGCAATTCCTTGTTTAAGACAAGTTTACACACTCTTGTGCCAGCGCTGATTCACGCATTGCATCACATGCTTCCATGACGTTGACTGCTTACATACACGCCGCTGCTCAGCTCCTGTTGCCATGGCAAGTTCCGGCGCCCATAACTTTATTAACTCACAGCAACTCGTACATTACGAACATGCGTCCCCAGACACATCCTCTCCATGTGTTCTTTTCTGCACTTTGCTTAAATTATGGTGTGACTACTCACAGCAACTAATTATGAAGAGACTATTGTGCATCCGTGGGCTTTCCTGAGAGGTATAGAACGTGATTATGAATATCAGTATTATTACAATCTGCACAATGTTTTTTCACAAATCCAATCTCTGTAAATGTTGTACCCAGGTATTGGCGCATTATAGTTACATCCATTGTATTCATTACTAATAGACGACTACTGCATGTCTGCATTTTTCTTTGTGTTAGTCCCATTTCTTTGCTCATGATTTTCTGCCATCATATGCTGCCCACATTGGTTGTTCCATTCTCGTGATCAAGCTTCTTTGGAAGTGAAACGCGTTGTTAATAAACACAGAGGTGAACTTTAACGAGTACAGAGTCTGGCATTCCTGAGAACGCGCTTATTTTTGCTTTTTGAAAGTGGGATATATATAAATATATATGCACTCTACCTATATTTTATGTTTTTTTTAAAACCTTAGTTGACGCATATTTATTTTTATTTTAAAACAATTATATGTTATACATAGGTTCAAAGTTTCCTTGGCCCAGGCCTGATGTTCATTTCCAGTGCACGTTCCTTTATTGCATTTTGAAAGTTGTAGTCTGGATTATTCCTTTAGAACAGTATACTACAAGTTACAGATTGTAATATAAGAAACATAGAATATCAAAGATCTTCACACATGGAGCATGGTTATTTGACATCTATGTATATTTTGCAAACATGAGGTGACATATTAATTACTTTTTCGTGTTTGAT
>NW_028243826.1:0-50521 GCF_964263255.1 Lissotriton vulgaris | reverse complement strand
GGAACAGCTTTATGCTTAATTTATGGCTAAGTTAGCACACTCGATAATAGGCCACATCATAGTGGGGGAAAGCATTAACTCTATATTTAATCATGATTTGGATGGAATGCCATGTGCTTCCCACCTATCCCAAAGCTCCTCCCTCTCTCATACATGATATGGTGAACCTTAGCATCGAAGAGGTGTGGAGAGAACCACACTTGGGGGACCATCGTATCATGTGTCAATGTGGCTCAACTTAGACACAGTGACCCCCTTATGCACAAGCCCATAGGCCAGTGGTTCCCAAACTGTTCGCCGTGGCTCCCTGGGGAGCTACCAAACCTAGCCAGGGGAGCCACGCACCAAGCACTTTAATGCATTTAATGTTGAAGGCTCTGTTGGATTCAGTTAAACTGATCAGACGTGAACGCGTGATGTTGATGATTTGTAAGTGACATGCCTAAAGCTGTAAACTTAGGGGCATATTACCAACAACTAGCGATAATTTTTGTCTCTAACTTGTTTAGAGACAAAAATTATCGCCGCACATCGGCGATTTTTATCGCAGATAAACCTTGCTATTAGCAAGGTTTATCGCAAATGCGATAAAAAACGGCCGCAATGCGTGAATATCGCTGAAAAGTCAGCGATATTCATGCATTATCGAGCAAATGCTCTTAGCCATGTTATCCACTTCCCATTGGATAACATGGCTAAGAACTACTCAGGGCAGGTGTTAGCTTTTGGAGATATTCGCGCTTAGCGCGAATATCTCCATACGTTGGTAATAGGAGATAGCGATGTTAGGGACTGTTTCCAGTCTCTAACATCTTGGCACGCCCACTTTGCATGTCATTAGTGATAAATATCACTGACATGCAAAGCGGGGCCCAAGATGGTCGCTATCTCCTTTTAGCTGTCACTAACTGGTGTTAGCGACAGCTTGGTAATAGGGAGATAATTTTATCTCCGCTTTCTTGGCTTTTAAAGCCAAAAAAGCGGAGATAAACCCCCTTGATAATATGCCCCTTAGTGCTTAATTGATGGCATGTCGAGGGAGATGACCTCCATATTTCACTGGATCCCCACATGCCAACACTCCCAAAGTAAGCAGAAAATGCTTGATTTCTTTTGTTAGACTTGTTAATAGTTGAGTTTTTTTCCAAATGAATGTTACACCACTGCAAGTTACCAGGAAAGTACAGTTGTCCTGTCAATTAAACACATCAAGTATTATTAAGTATTGACACTTGTACTTGTACTTGAACCATAAATACTTTCAGTACATGTTTCTGTCAGTACACACACATTTCCAGACAGACCTGCTCTCTCCTTGAGCACAGGGAAGCAAAACACCATATACAGCATAATGCCAACATTTGGAAGCAAGAAAGAGGGACGTTAAAAAATATATTTGGTATGCATTGATTTGGAGGCAATTTTAGGGAGGAGCCAGCAAAGAAGTGTAACTAGGAATATTTTATTAGAAGCACCTCCTTAGTCATACGAAAACACCCTGTGTATATGATTTTAATACCGTCATCAGCTTCATCCCAATTATTTTCAGGGAGAAAAATGCAAGTACTCCAGAGGCCGGGCTTACACCCCCCCCCCCTTCCAAAAAAGTAAAAGTGGGGAGCCACTGGCAATGGCCAATGGGTCAAGGGAGCCCCGCAGGTCAAATAAGTTTGGGAAACACTGGAGGCCAAGGCTTATATTTGAAATTGTACTGAGGGCCCTGGATGAAAAGAACGCATAAAAGAACCTTTATCCAACTACTTTGGGAGAATGATGATGGCTAGTACGATATGATATACTATGGAACGCCACAAAAGGAGCAATTGGGGGGAACTTATCTCTCACACAACGGCCTTTGAGGGGTTGTGCAGGCATTCAAAGATGAATTACATAGGTGAGAAACACAACATGACCAATCTTGGTCGATGAGTTCAGGCCATCTATATGCAACCTACCCAGTAGAAACGCACAGGAACCTGACGGCTTCCTGGTGTCTTTCTACAAGGCCTTCGTTCATATCCTAGCAGAACCATTAACCGTAGTATTTAATTATATCTTAAACCAAAAGAACAATCTCGGGCACAATATTGGAATCCCAACTAATGCTGTTGTTGAAACCGGACAAAGACCTGACAAACTACCCGGCTTCTCTTCCAATTGCTCTTCTTAACACAGACATGAAGATATTTGCATCGCTGTTGATATCGCAATTGCACATGAGCTGGGCAAATCTGATATCCCCACAAGCTGGATTCATCAATGGCCACCCCACTAGAGATAACATCACATTGGTGGTGTATCTGATGTAAAGTGCCAAATAATCCTGAACATTGATGGTCCTTCTCTCATTTGTTGCAGAGAAGTATTTTGATACAGTGAATTGGCTTTTTATCCCTAAAGTGCTAAACAATACCCTTCTGGAGCACTGACTGAAGCAATATATATATACGAAAGTACAGTTCAGTCCTTCCTCTGTCCAAGACAGAAGCAGCAAGCAACAGGCCAGCACAACACAGCAACACGCCGAGTGACAGTTCTCCTCCTACAGCTTTTCCCACTCTTCTCAGCAGAATCTCTTGTTGCTCCAGAAGTGGTCTAAAATGTGGGGTTACAGGTTCAATACGTATACCCCTTTCTTCCTTTTAAGTAGGCATACTGCAAAGGATAATCTTTGTAGTGCACATATCTCGCCTTGCCCTGTCCTGGCTCCAGAAAGACCACAGGGGTTGGAGACAGCTTTTGTGAGAGAACAGGTGCAGTCCTATTCAGGTGTCAGTGACAACTCCTCCTACCAATCTAGCTCAGGAAGGCCCATCAGTCTGGGGATGGGCAATAAGGATATGCAGGGCGCACCTCATTTCCCTTTATGTGACTGTTTATGGTGAATGCACAAACAGCCTAACTGTCGGTCTAAACCAGACGTGGAATCCACAGGTAGGCAGAGGCACAGCATGGTAAAGCATGAAAATACCCAATTTCTAAACGTGCCATTTTCAAACACACAATTTAAAAACCACCTTCAGAGACAGATGTATTTTTAACTTCTACGTTTAGGGACCCAAACCCCAAATCTCTGTCTCTTCCCAATTAAAAGTTACACTTGTAAGTAGTTACAAGGCAGCTCCAATGAAAACCTATGGGAGAGATAGTCCTTGCTGTAGTAAAAAAGGAAATTAGCCATATTTCACTATCAGGACATGTAAAACACACGAGTACATGTCCTACCTTTCACATACACTGCACCCTGCCCATAGTGCTACCTTGAGCCTACCTTAAGGGTGCCTTACATGTAATAAAAGGGACGGTTTGGGCATTGCAAGTGAGTGCACTTGCCAGGCCGGCATGGCAGTTTGAAACTGCACCTGCAGGCAATGCAGTGGTAGGCCTGAGTTTTCAGAAATACTCATGTGGGTGGCACAATCAGTGCTGC
Source organism: Lissotriton vulgaris (assembly GCF_964263255.1). Taxonomy (NCBI): domain Eukaryota; kingdom Metazoa; phylum Chordata; class Amphibia; order Caudata; family Salamandridae; genus Lissotriton; species Lissotriton vulgaris. The sequence goes on along the minus strand of NW_028243826.1, from coordinate 47,091 downwards.
AGGCCCACTCATAGCATTTGATTTTCAGGCCCTGGGCACACACTAGTGGACTTTACAAGGGACTTGCCACTAAATCAAATATTCCAATCATGGATAACCAAACATAATCACCATTTACATAGAGAGCACTTGCACTTGCACTTCAGCAGTGATAAAGTGCCAGGAGGTCAAAAAACAGCAAAAACAAAATCATAAAAACACAGGAGGAAGGCAAAACGTTTGTGGATAATCCTGCAAAAAAGGCCAGGTCCAACACCTGCCGGGACTTAGCGACCATCGTTTCAGTGGCTGGAACAATAGCAATCCTCCAACCATAGATGATCTCTACTCCGAAGGTGAGATACTCTCATGTGAGGAAATTCAGGATGGTTGGCACCATGACAGAGTGGGCAACTTCTGACTAACACAATGATTAAACTGTGCTGGCTCCAGAGATGTGCAAAATGGAGCAACCTGTGAGAAAACCCCAATGGAGGCCAAATTCCAGAGTATGCAAGGGAATCATGTGGCTGCAATTCAGAATTTGAGACACTGGTTCCCAACATAAACATAGATACATGATGCATTGGGAAAGGGAACTTAGCATTTGACACATGGAATAGAATTGTGAAAAGTGCTGCAAAGTCCTTCATCTGTACCGCGCCCAAGGAGTGTGCATGCAAATAATTCACCAGATGCTACCTATCCTCCAGATGGCTCAATGCAATGTTTGGTAGTCCAGGGGATTGCTGGAGGGCTGTGGATAGGGCACCTTTCTATACATGTGGTGGCCTTGCAAATTTTCCCTAGACTATTGGAAAGATATCAGATACCATATAAGAGCCATGCTGAGGATCGCGATCTTTGTGCAACCATTGACCATACTGTTGGACGTTCCTGGGGAAGACAGCAAATATCTATTAACCACACCACGTGGAAGCTTACCCGACAACTATTAGTAGCGGTACATTTGGCGCTAGTGCAATTCTGGAAACAATCCACCACACCTCTGCTAAGTTTTTGATGGAGGTAAGTATGGACTATTTATGCACTAACTATGCTGCTTCCAAATAGAATGAGAAATCTGAGGCCCCATGGCTTCCTTTTAGAAGGTTTATGAAGTGCAACAGACTGTTGGAAACAGGCCCAAGTCAGGTTCTAAAATTGATCCAGAAGGCGGGGAGCCATTCAATGGAGTCCACTCAAGGAGCGCCTTTGATGGAGATGCGTCACCCTAATTACCATACTAATGCTCAAATACTACCCAGGATATTTTCTGTTTACTGATCATACAGTGAATGCAACATGCCAAAAAGAGGAAACCAACATTGTGTAATGATAACTATTGTTTCTTTTTTCAGAAAACAAAATAAAATGGTTAAAAAAATTAAAAGATGAATTACTCCCCACTTTATCGCAATTCAAATCCAACATCTCACTCCTAAAATGATTAAACCAAAAAAATAGAAACTATTTAAAAATATACAACATTCAGAAAATGCACAAAATCTCAAGATAATTATAAATTACAATGATTTAACACACATGATATTTTAACAGCTATATAAAAAAAAAAAATTTTTAAAGGTAATCTTACCTGTGATATTCTGAGCTATGATGTTATTGCCATCACGATATTTAAGACACGATATTTGTGACTCGCTATATTTTTTCAATGATAATTTGAAAGAACACCATTCACTACACCTATGGCTCAGTTGGTGATCTATAGGTACCATATGTTTTAGTTACCCTAGCCCCCAGCTGGACTACCTATACCTCTTATCTCCTTCCATCTGCCCTCTCAGCCTTAGAGAACAATTGGTGGTTGACCTGACTGTTGCAGTCAGCTCAGGATATGAACTGAAAATATAATAAAAACTATGAAACATGTATTTTTTAATTGTATTTGTTAAAATGTGCATGTGACTTAGATTTAGAGTCCCTCATTTCCATGAATATTGGCATATTTAATCTCAAACACAAGCAGAAATGAGGCACCCCAAGACATCTGGGTGTAGCTCCCAAAGTGTATAATATTAAGGGGAAACATCCTTAACATCGCAGTCAGTACACCACGATGGTGTTATATCGTGGTCGTTACAACGACTGCAATGTAACCGCACTATGCCATTAAAACGCAAGTCTTTACATCGACTTGCGCTAGATGGCGTGCTAACATTACAAATAGTGTAGTTTACTAACACCTTCCCTACTGTTAAGTGGACTGGAGTTGGAATAGTAAATTACACTTTTATAATGTTAGCACGCCATCTAGCGCAAGTCGATGTAAAGACTTGCGTTGTAATGGCATAGCGTGGTAACATCGCAGTCTCTGTAACGACTGCAATGTAACGGCACGCGTTGTACTGACTCGCGTTGTTACGTCTAACATCCAATATTGAGGCTTTACATTCACTAGTCTCTGAACTCATGTCCTATATCAACCATTGTAGCCCTCATAGTCATTGCATTTATTACTAATATCTCTGGATCCAGGAATTACAGTGCCTATACAAATAGCTAAGCATGGTAATGCCACAGAGTCGACACATAACCTGCCCCCCGCCCCCATGAGTCAGTGTTACATTGTAAAAATAAGAATAAAAGCGTGGTTCAGGAAGTGTGCCAGCATAAAAAGCAAGGAGACATGGACATTTATAATTACACATTCCTTCTCAGTAGTGGCTTGGAGGTTGGCAATGTAGACTCGGGTAGGAGAGGCCTCGCCTATCAGGAGAAGCTCATGGTAAACCCGCAGGGAACTTCATAGATGTGTCCGGTTCCGGATGAAGCACCCCATTCTTTATATCAAAAAGAGCAATTTCCTTGGTGGGGGACATTGTATTTAAACACCCCTCCTGTCCTTCTTTCCTTTCGTCACGAAATAATAATTTCCCAAGCTGATAACATCTGTTTTTCACACAGCAAGGACTGCTGTTTTTCCCAGTACGCAAGTTTGAAACCCTTGATATCTCTCTAAGGCATACAGTGCAACAAATATGAATTTCAAATCGACACCTCCTCTGGGAAACTCTGCATATTGGAACTGAGATAATTTGGGTACCTGGAAGAGAATGAAGACCTAAATGAGATGTTGTATTATATATGGAGATAGGAGGATTTAACCACCATAAAAGCATGGTGCTTTGTATTCAAAAAGTTGGACATGTAGTTTTAAGTTTTACATGTCCTGGTAATCCAAAACTCTCAAATTTGTTTTTTACTATTGCATGGCCTATATCTCCCATAGCATAACCTTGGGTTACCTTATTACATTTCATAAGTGATAACCTTTGCATGGGAGCAGCTACAGATTCCATGTTTAGTGTCTGAAGAATTGTATTTTAAACCGTTTTTAGTGGTTAAGTCACAATTCCAAAAATTCCACTTTTAGTAAATTGATCATGTAAGGTCATTTACCAACAAATGAGTCATTTAGAGCAAAATTGTAATAATTATGTTTCTCGAGGATGTCTTAGGGTAGCATATTAACTACATTGGTTACAGTAAGAAGTTGAATGAATGCCAGAGACAGTTGTATATGCTTTTACCAAATTATATTAGAATCAAACAGATAGAATGAAGAGGTTCACAATACATGATAATATATAGTACATCAACTATGTGGTGTCCACCAAACAACCTTTGTATTGCTGCTCTTTAACATTTGGCAATGTGCTAATAACCCAACTCAAATGATAATCCAGTTCCTTACAGTTGTGATTGGCAATTAGTGATATCTGTGATCCTGCAAGGGAACATTAGGAGACCTCGGGATCACTTACAGCAAAAGTAAGATGCTTAACCCATCCCTTTCATAAAATACTCAGAAGAAAGAGGAGAAATAGTGCATAAGGAGATGACTAACAAGTATGGAGCAACAGAAGAAGTGTTAAATGCCACCCTTTGGCTAAGGGTTCGATATAGATGGCTGCAGTTGAACGACCCATGTGAGAACAACAGCAGAAAAGGTGAAATTGACAAATATGCAAAACCTAATCTGGATCTCAGTTGAAAACCATTGGCTTAGACCATAGCAACAACCAATAAAATTAATGATTTATTCATAAAAACAAAACTATACTGCAGGCCACCCAGCCCTCTAGGGAGGCCCTCAAAGCAATACTGGAAAAGTGGACATTGAAATAATTCTGCCAAAACTTTCAATCTGTAGTGGAACATATGATAACAGCTGTAGGGAGAATGTCAGAAGCAGAAGATATAATTGCCACCCTCAAGGTCCCATTCATCTGATTAGCAATAACAACAAAGCTCCTGCAGGACAGTCTTGAATATGCCAAGAAGTGTGTACACTGAAAGCAACCTGAGGTTTGTAGGGATCCTGGAAGATGTAAAAGTCACTAGACTTGTACAATTCCTACTCTCCTAGTTTGAATTTGAGGTGCTTAATAATGAACTGTCTACTTGTTTTGTGGTGGAGCAATCCCATCATGCATTGGTGCTGAGGCTTCCTCTGCGAGTTCCACCAAGGGGAATTATCTTCAAGCTGCCGAACAACATAAACTGAGTCAACAAATTGATGGTGGCACAACTTAAAGGGGAAATCTTGTACGGCACCTGGAAGAATATGCTTTTCCTGGACTACATAAAGAAAGTCAAGCAGCAAAGTAATGGTTTCAAGGCCTGAAGCAGACACTAAAATCCATGTAGTCAGACCCCAAACTCACATGTCCAACATTTGTGTGTGTTTGAGACAGCAATGCGGCAGACAGGCACTGCTGAAATTGCTCAGGGTGACAAAGCATCTTGCTTTGTTTGCTAACAGCACACCAGTATAGCCCACTAGAAGCCTGCTTCATCTTATATGTGGCTGACCATTTAGGTGGTTAGCAAATGAGATGATAATGAGGCAGATTGGGCCTCTGGCAATCCTGTCTTCACAACTCCAAGCCTGTTCTTCACTCAGCTACCCTTGCTTGTAAGCCCCTGGCCTCTCTGTCTTGCAACCCTGATCTGTTTGATCTCCTGTGCCCAACATAGGCCTAATAGTAAACACTTGTTTGTTTTTGGATCCTGCAGCTCCCTCCCCACATTACCCAATCTGCCTGCACCAATAAATGTGGCAGAGCCAGAGGGACCCATCAGGATGCCAAAGAGGCCGGAGCCAGGATCACCATTTCTGCACTGGAAGTAATGAGGATGAGGTAGAAACTGAGAGATGCAAATGTCTTTGTGCGGGTGAGAACATGTACTGTCTAACTGCTTTTGAATGTGTGCGTGTGTATGCCTCTCTCTTTTTCTTCAGTGGCACCTGCATGGGGATGGTGACTTAGTAGTTAGTGTATGTTGTGGCCCTTGCATAATGTGGTTTTTTGGCTATCCTATGCATAGTAGAGACCTATCCTTCATATAATGGGCCTTCCTAATACTATTTTGGCTTTCCTGGCATAATAGTGGCTAATACTTGATATATGGTGTACGTCATAGGCAACGTTTTGCCTTTTCCTGGCACTATGGTGGCCAATCCTTAACTCGTAGTGGACATTCTTTGACAATATAGTGGCCCATTTTTAATATATGGTGAGCAGTTTTGGAAAGCCATCTTACTGTCCCTGGGACGCTAGAGGCACACCCTTGACATATTATAGGTATACCAGCACTGGTCAGAATATCAAAAATGTCAGAAAGGAAGGGGTGTTCCAAAAGGGTCTCCACTCATAAATGAATTATCTGAAGTAATAATAATTAATACAAAAAATGGCAAAGCCTGAGTTGAATATCGGAATTCCTTCAACACAATTCAAAGACACAGATAATTCAAGTGCCAATAATGACGTCCTGAATTGCTGCTGGCCTCCCTGCCTATTGATGTTACTTTTTTCCTATTGACGAATTCAGATCATTATTGGCACTTGAAGTTTCTGTGTCATTGAATTGTATTTTCTTTTTGAGTGGGACACAATCAACCCACAAATACGGTACTTTGAGCCCTAAAGAAGTCTCGACAGAGACAAAACGCGTTGGCTAAAATAATTAGTCTATGATCATTTGCATTTTAAACGTCTGAATTTATCAATAAAGAACATTTTCAACTACAAGTAACCTTTGGACTTGCTTTTTCGATCACATTTTATGGACTTGTTGTGTTCTAAAGAACAAAGATTACATTTTTGAAATGATGGGTGCTTATTCCAATTGTGTTTTTGATTGTATTTGAGTTTTACCCAATAGGAAGTAAAGAGGGGTGTACTTCCTGGTTTATAAGCACCATTGCCATACTATTAAGCCAATATAAATAACAGGTGCAGGTTCTTGCCTAAACCCTCTTTGTTTTTGTGACTCAAAGAAGCTATATGATAATTTTGAGCTGGGGTGTGCTCAGTTGTCCTTGCATATCAAGTGGTTAGCACAATATATGTCATGTGGGTCACAAGTTCCTGTGGATAGCCGTGTACAACAGGTCTGGACTGACTGCAACAGGCTCCAGCCATTTTCCTGGAGAGCTGGCATGGTGGTTACCAGTTGTATTGCTATTGGGGGATGGTTTCCTTGCTGGGGACCAGGCCAGAGACATTTCTTTACAAACTAGCAAAAAACATTCTTAAGAGCGAACCAGTCAGACCACACTTTCTTGAGAACCAATTGTTTTTGCATTTGTGTGGTTCCTATCTCCTTAGAATTGCCATGAGCAGAGCTGACCTTCATGGGGAAGAGTGTTAACCCTGGTATCCTTGGTGTGGTTTACCCTGTCTTTTTGCCTCTACCGCCTGTATTTATGACTGTGTGCTGGAATTCTTTTTTGCTGCTTTAGGTACTCTGGGTATTTTGCCACTGCTGATCAGTGCTAAAGTGCAAGTGCTCCCTGTGTAAATTGTGATTCTGATTGGTTATCCGTGATTGGCATATTTGATTTACACATGGGCAAGGTGTAGTGTATGTGAGAGGTAGGACGTGCTGGTGCGTTTTACATGTTCTGATGGTGAAATACTGCCAATTTCATTTTTCACTATTTCAAGGACTAGCTCTCCCATAGGCTATCATTGGTGCTGCCTTGTAACATTTTACAAGTGTAACTTTATATTAGTAACAGCTAGAGATTTGGAGGTTGGACACTCTGAGCTCTGAATTTTTTAACACATCTTTTAGTAAAGGAGGGTTTTACATTGTGTGTTTGAAAATGCCCCTTTTAGAAAGTGGTAATTTTCGTGTTAAATCATCCTTGTGCCTCTGCCTGCCTGTGGAATCAATGTCTGGTTTAGACTGACAGGGGCCTGTTTGTGAATTCACTCTAGACAGTCACACAAACTCACAAAGGGAGTTGAGGTGAGCCCTGCATATGCTGATGGCACATCACCGGACTCATGGGCCTTCCTGAGCTAGAGCGGTGGGAGGAGCTGTCACCTGCACCTGCATAGGACTATGCCTGGCCTCTTACAATGCTGTCTCCACCCCCCTGGAGTGTGTCAGGAGCCAAGACCAGGCAGGACAAGAATTTATAAACTACAAACTCTTCAAAGACCAAAAGGGGTATAAGTTTTGGACCTAAACACCCCTACTTTATAAAACAGCTGGGCTGAGGTCTCTGCTAAGAAGAAGAGCTGAAGAGCTGTATGGAGGATTACTGACCCCTTGTTGTGTTTTGCTTTGCTGGGTTGGCCTGTAGTTGCTGCTTCAGTCTGTGAGCAGTGAAAGAACTGAACTTTGCTTTTTGAATACTGCTTTCCAAGCTTCTCCCATGACTTGTGTGTGCTTGTCTCCTGTTGGAAGTCTCGGGCGGCCATAAAAGACTTCACTTGTAGCATCCCTGAACTCCACTGCTGGGAGTTCTGACCTGCCAAGTGGTGCAAACTCCAGTTCTGGCGACTGGTGTGTTTGCTGGGCTGCAAACCTCAAATAATTGCCAATGCGGTCACAGACACCGCGGCCTGCACCAACGTGTTTGTCACCACTCGCTGGGTGAGCGCAGCACTGTTCATGAAGACAACTGAGCCCTGACACCTACTTCATCACGAGGCTGCTACTGACACCCAGACCGAGGGCATTGCTTTTGGAGGACACGAAGCATCCCTGATGCCTGTGGATGCCAGTGCCTCCCTCACGCCATCGAAGAGTCGATAGCTGATGTGGGTGACTTCCCAAACTCATAAACACCGCACCACCGTACGGAACGAATACCTCGCTGCCAACACCGCCTCACCTCCCCTGCACAGCCAGGACTCGACCCCTCGCCTTCCCTGTAAGGACTCCACGCCTTGTCTCCGCCGTGGCTGTTAAGTACCAACACCGCCTCAGCCCATCGACGCTTCACCTCCATGATGCTGTACAACATCTTTTGAATTCAATATGTTCCAAGGTATTAATTTGGGGATCCATGCTACTCCGTGGCAGGCCCGCCGTCTTCGCGGTCACCCCATACTGTGGATTTGTACCTGTCAAAACCTTCCGATAGCCCCAATTGGACTGTGTCTTCTGAGAGGTATACTTTTACAGTAAACCTTTTTCAAGTGATATCTTGAGTTATGTATGTTGGATTTTTGTCATTTAGGCCTTGTTTGTTTAGATAAAGATACTTTATTTTTCTAAACTGGTGTGGTGTCCATTTGTAGTGTTTTCACTGTGCTATTTTGTGTTATGTAAATACTTTATGTTATGTTATGTTATGTTATGTTGTTATGTTATGTTATCTGCACTTATACCGCGCTCAGCTGCCCCAGCAAAGGGGCTTCCCGGCGCTTCGCAAGGTACACAAAACACAACTCAGTTAAGAGGCCAGAAAATGGAGCAACAGTAAAGCAAATTAATAAAGACTAAACTAATAAAAAAGTCTTGATGGCGCGTCTGAACAGCAAGATATCTTCAAGGGCCCGGGTGTGGGTGGGGGAGAGAGTTCCTCAACTTTGCCGCCAACACGCAAAGAGCGACCACCGGCTCTGCTCAGCCTGAAGCGCGGGACAACTGCCAGATTTTGGCCCAGGGATCTAAGGGTTTGAGAGGGTACATAAGGCACCAGCAGGTTCTCCAGTATTTGAGGAGATGTACCCTTGAGAAGTTTAAAAGCAAGGCACAATACCTTGAATTTGATCCTCTGGTTCACAGGAAGCCAGTGGAGAGAGCGCAGCGTGTTAGAAACAGAACACTGCCTTGGCAGGCCAATCACCACTCTGGCTGCAGCATTTTGAACTCGCTGCAGTCGGTTGAGTTCCGACTGATTGATCCCCACCAAAAGTGAGCTGGCATACTCCAGCCGGGACAACACTGACGCCTGGACCACCAGCTGCCTGGTGGGTGCGTCAAAAAATTTGAGGATTGGTCTTAGACCTCGAATGATGCCATAGCAGGTAGCCGCCACCTTCTTAGTGTGGCAAATGAAACTAAGGGTCGGATCTAGCCATACCCCTAGATTTTTTATCTCCGAAGCAGGAGAAGGAGTCACACCCAGTTCAGGAGGCCACCATAAGTCGCCCCATAACTCCGCCTGCTTGCCGACCACCATGACCTCGGTCTTTTTGGCGTTTAACTGGAGACAGTTGGAATTCATCCAGTTAGCCACTGCCCGTAGTCCATCACGGAACCTGGGAGCCTCCACGTCAGAGTCCCCACTCAACGTGACCGCCAGCTGCGTGTCGTCTGCATATGAGACCATCGCCAAGCCCCACTGCTTGACGACCGCAGCCAGCAGCCTCACGTAAAGGTTGAATAGTGTGGGGCTTAACGAAGAGCCCTGCGGGACACCCAGTTCCAACGGATACGATTTAGACTGACCGGGCGGGATCGCAACCTTAAAAGACCGTTCGGCCAGAAAGGAACGGAACCAGCATAGGGCGGGCAGAGATAATCCCAATGTACAAAAAAGGAGATAAATCAATGCCTGGCAACTACAGACCCATAAGCCTCATAGATTCCATATGAAAGGTGGTGGCCCGGATTGTCATGGCCAAAATTCATGTATGGATGGACGAAAATCCCATTATTAGCAACCTTAAGGCAGGCTTTTGGGGACACATGAGCACAATCAATCAGGTTTTTTGCTTTGTTACATTATATTGGCGAACAGTAGCCCTCGGCAAGGGCAGCATGTATGCTGCCTTTGTTGATTTGAAATCAGCCTTTGTCTTGGTCCCACGGCTTAAACTATGGGAGGTGCTTTAAGCAATGGGGATGCCACTGGATTTACTCTCCCTTATTGTCCGCCTCCACCAGGGTAACTTTGCACAGATCTGATGAGAGGTGCACGGAGACAATACAGATCCCTTTCCAGTATGTGAGGGCGTCCATCAGGGATGTGTCTTAGCACCTACACTATTTTCCCTCTTCATTAATGGAGTGACACATTTTCTGGCTGCCACCCCGATGCTCCTGTTTTAGCTGGCAGAAAGATCCTGATTTTAATGTCCGCAGATGATATCCTGATCATCTCTAAAACCCCAAGTGGCTTACAACATGCATTGCGAAGATATGAAGAAATTTGTCATCTTCAAGGCCTAAAAATGAATGCTAACAAGACCAAGTTCATGGCTTTTAATCAACATCGATCTTTTAAGGACAGAATAACTATGGATGGGCTTCCCCTCGAGCAGGTTGATGCATTTGTCTATTTGGGCATTAAACTGCAGAAGGACATGAGATGTAAGGTGCATGTTAATGACAAGGCATTGAAACACAGTTAGCGGGTGTTTTAAGAAAGGAATTTAGAAATTCCTTGACAAAACCATTCATCCCAGTACTTCAAATTTATAACATCAAAGGGGTGAGCTCGGCCCTTTATGGTGCTGAGCTATGGGGACCAGAAAATCTTTGCAGCTAACTGTTGCTGAGAATAAGTTTTTTCGAGCGATAACCAGTCTACCGCAAAGTACACCCATTGTTCCCCTAATGCGAGATCTACTTAGGAATGCTATGGCTCACATCACCAGGTTACAATCTATTCTATACTGGTGCAGGCTATGGTGTACGTCGGAACTGACAGCATATGCTGAGGGCTTAAGGGTCATCATTGATACAGAACAATTCCATAAAATCATCTGGCTGAGAAATGTGAGGGGCCTTTTCTATGGAATGGGCCTTGCACATCTGTGGGATAGTCTCACTAACTCTTTGTTCCCGACAAAAGATACGCTCAAGGACATATATTTAGAGACAATCGCATGTGAAGAGTGAAGGCACTGCGATTCCACTGCACTCACAGGGCTTTACCTACAGACCAAATCTCGCCCAAATCTTTGGCTTTATTGGGATGCTATTAAAAAAGACCTTGGACCGGAAACTGTATTTCCAATTAAGAACAGGAACTTTACCTTTAAAGTACTTCACATTCAAATGGTCCACCACAAAGGATAACAATTTATACAACATGTGCAGACCAGGTAGAAACTCTATCACACGCACTGTTTGTCTGCCCTGCCTACTCAGGCCTGCGCAAAGTGTGGCTGGTGAAAATTTGCAGGAATAAGGGTGCAATATGGTGTAGTACAGCTCTCTGTATTCTCTGTACAGATCCATCACTTAGGTACGCTATTCCAATGGCAAAATGTCTAAGGTGGATGTGGGTCATTCATGCGCAGCAAATTACGATTGAAAACTGAAATGGGCAACCCTACTTATTCATGTATGTGCGCTTGGGCTAATGTGAAGTGTGGGCCCTAATTTGCTCTCATATGCCTTTTTGTGTCCAATTGAGATCTATTGTAAATTTTGCTTTTTTATGTCCGTGCTCCGATGAACCAATATCTTGGTATTTTATTGGGAAATTAAATGACTGCTTTGCTATTTTGCACACAAAACGTTATCAAAGTGTTGTCTTTATATTGTTTTAACTTTTTAATGCTTTTATGACATGTACTGTCAAGTAAAGCATATTTTGATTGATTGATTGACAAATACTTTACACATTGCCTCTGACTTCTCTTGCCAAGCTACCAAGGGGTGAGCATAGGTTATCTGGATGTGTAACTCCCTTATCCTGACTAGAAGGAAGGGTCCCTATTTGGACTGGGTGTGGCCACTGCCAACTAGATACCTCCATTTCTAACAAAGTGGATAACAGGTCTGCTGTTGTTTGGCTCAGAGAGTCGAGTACATACATGTTAAAGCCTCTTCAGTTCAAAACAGTGTTTTTCTTTATTTTGTGACAGTTGCAAAACATTTCTGGTTATTATGATAAATTATACTATTACATTGAGGGACACTTGTTAGAAGTGATTCTAGTCATGAACTTGAACAAAGAAACATTCATGCCCATCCACCACTTCCCTGCCCATGATTCTTTTAATGAACCAAGGAGGAAGTCAGTTGTCTTTTGTCCCTATACATGGCCTAGGGCAGTGGTTCCCAAACTTTTGACTCCTGAGGACCCCCATTGAGTCACCACTGGAAGCCGGGGACCCCCAGGAAAATTGTTTGAGTTAAATTTCAAATATTAAAACAGTAATTTAAAAAAAATACACATGTGTGCACACAAAACAAATACTCAAAGTTCTAAGGATTTTGAGGCCAGATGTACGACCATTTCATTTAGCACCTCGCAATTGGCGACACATTGCGAGTGGCAAATTATGAGTCGCTAAATGAAATGTACAACAGTGTGATTAACACTGTTTGGGATTCCCAATAGGGTCGCAAATTGCGAGGTTCATTATTATTAATGAGCCTCTCGCAATTTGAGAGCCCTTTGGGAATGCCAGCCCTCCCAGCTATGGTGACCTGCTGGGCTCTGCAGGCCACCATGTCTGGGACTGCTTTTAAATAAAGCAGTTTTAAAAAATGCAGCCCGTTTATAATGCATTTAAAAAAAAGAAAATGAAACGTTTTCGTTTCATTTTCTAAGGGCAGGCAGAGGTCCCTGGGCCACTGCCTGCCCTTAAAAAATATTTTGCATGCATTTACAAAGGGGAAGGGGTCCCCTGGGGACCACTTCCCATTTGCGAATGCATTACCATCTACTTGAAGTAGGTGGTAATTGCGAGTGTTTTGCGACCACAAAACATTTGTACATGGTTTTGAGACTCGCTATTTGGAAGGGAATGCCCCTTCCAAATAACAAGTTACAAAACCTATTTAGCGAGTCGCAAACAAATTGCGACTCGCAAAATAGGCAATGTACATGGCTCAATAGGTTTTTGCATGCGCAAACGGGTTCGCGAACCTGTTCGCGCATATAAAACAGATCCTACATCTGGCCCTTAGTATTTTATATTGATAGCCCCTCTGTCACATGTATTTCATTTGTTTTATAGCATTTCTCATACCATTGTAGGATGTCGGAGCACTTTACATCACACACATATAGAAACATTGAATCATACATGTAAATCAGTGTGTATATAAAATGTTTAAAGAGTGCTTGGTCTGGAAAAGCACAAACTCAGACCAAATACATATTTTTAGCAGCATCAGGATAATGATTAACTGGGAAAAAACATAAGCTACTAACTGGTACCATGCAGTTTACAAGCAGCTCTTTGATGACAGTTTATAGGTCCAGGGCCGGACTGACTACCGGGCAGTTTGGAGTCCTGCCGAGTTGGGGGCTGATTTCACTGCGGTGGGGGCTGATTTCATACATGGAGACCTGCGTGTGCTTCGAAATAATTAAAGCAAAACGAATTTCATTTAGAACACGCAGGTTTCCATGAACGAAATCAGCCCTCAGCTCAGCAGCATTCCAAACTGCCCGGTAGCCAGTCCGGCCCTGTATAGGTCCCTCTGCTACATTACGATTGTCACTTATAAAGTGCACAGTAACGAAAGAATCTCTGTGACAAAAGCAGTAACCACGAACCTATGCACATAAAATACTGCTTTTTTAAACTACATGTTACACATTCTTTGCAGTAGGCACATTAACTCTCTGTGCTACATTAGTTAAGTCAAAGCTGCCACTGAAAAAAACTCTCCTCCCACTCCAGCAGGTACATTAATCACTGGCATGATCTTGACACTTTTATTGTTGCTGGAAAGCTGCTAATTATACAAGAAATGTTTCTGTGCTTTTAAGCTTTTAAAACTGTTGCCTACAGACCCCCTGGGAATGTGTCACGGACCCCTGGGGGTCCACGGACCCCAGTTTGGGAAACACTGACCTAGGGTGTTATCATAGATTACATAATGTTACAGTCTTCTGCTTTTTTGCAGTTCACACTCTGAACTGATGTATTTCAGGGTGATCTCATGCAATGATGAAGGAAGAGGAGGCGCTGTGAAAAAAATAATTTCCTAGGCTCACACAATGTGGTCAAGTGGAAGCCAGGATTAATGCAAGATTTCCTGGTTTCACACTGTGCAATTTGGCGATCTCATGGCTACCTCTTTCTATTTTGACCAAAACATAATACTTTGTACTCATTTTTGGAGGCACTAAATCAACACTCTGTTATAAATACATCCAGGCTATGCTTGTTTCACAAGGATTGCTGGTGGTAGTGTTTGCGGAAGGGGATGTTTTAATGCAGAAGTTAATATTAAAATCAGATCGCCCCTCCCTTGGTCAGTGCTGAGACCATTTTCTCCATGTAGCTAAACGTTTTCAAACATAGTCATCCATTCATGAACTATATTCATACAGCCACTCCTCACCATCCTGCTGTTCATTGATTGAATCATACAGTCCTGTTTCCATCCATCCATTCAATTATTGAATAAGTTTCGATTTTGAAAAAATTGTTGTAAAATGTCTCATATCTGCAATTTCTTCAAACATTTATTAGGGGGTTAGCCCCTCAGCCCCACTTTGCAGTAGCCAGGCTCAGTAGCTATGTACAGTATGAGAGCTGGTCAGACTAAATTCTGCAGGGCTGCTTTTTTCTCTCAGCCCAGCTCTAGGGAGTAAACAGCCCTGCCTCCAAACAATTTAATTGTAAACTATACGCTATTTGCAAATGGCGCCCCCACTTGAAATAAATGTGAATTGAATTGAAGTAATGTCTGCTTATCTCTGGAAGGCTTGGCTGTTTCGTAGAGGATGAGGGTTGGCTTGTTTTGCAACCTGAACCAACTTAACTTAAGCGCACTTGTTGGTAAATTTGCATTCCAGTGTAAAAATGATTTGCTCTAATGGCACATTGCTATTTTTTCCAGGCACTGCAGGCCAGTTGCAGAATCAAGCAAGCCTAGGGAATATGGATATTCGGTTTCAATCAATTTTCACTCAGATGAAGTTGTAACACACAAAGGATTTTACATTGAATTCAGAGCGTTCAGTCACTTAGACCGTAAGTGCTTTTAAAAGTACACATTTTAAATAAAATATTTGTTAACTTTTTGCATGCAGAACCTATATGTTTTTTTATGAATTGCATCATTTCAGCTTGGAATAATCAGCCCCCTGCCATTTGTGACTGTGTTAGCTTTTCCCGACTATTGCGCTAAGAGGGCTGTATTTTGGGATTTTGTAGGTTTGCAGTTCTCTTTGTAAGAAAGAACTTACAAAGCACCAGGCTAGAAATGTCTAAATGCTTCACAGGTCGTGCCTAACCTGTAGCTCTGGGGAAACGTCCTTTGCAATGCGTGTCATTTCCCCGCAAGCGTAACCACGTGTCTTAACCACCCCTTTGCCCTAACCAGGCTTATGCGTGGTAAAGGCAAGGCGTTTGGGAATGGACAGTGTTAAGCCTGGGGCAGTTTTAGGGCTCAGGCCAGGAGCAGGGGGCTGGGTCAGGGTAGTTTTTAGGGTGGCCTTCACCACACATATTCATTTATCAACAGGGGTGTTTTAAGGATTTTGGGGGCCCTGGGCCAAATGTATTTGGGGACCCCTGCTCAAAGAAACTTTGATTTTATGATCCGGTTTCACCTCTTTCATGCCCTCTTTGATCAAATTCTAAATGTGTGTACATCTAATAGTCATAGTGTTGTGTGTTTTCAGTATCTTAACACAGCAGCAGCTCATTAATATTACTGCAAATAATCTCTATCACACCCTCCCATTTCTCCTGAATTGATAAGAAACGTTTTCGGATTAACATCTCTTTATTATTTTAACACATTACATCAAATTACGAGCCACCTATATCCACAGGTTGGAGGCGATGGAACTTCTAGCATACAGTGAATGTTATTTAAAAACAATAAAAGAACTAAAGAAGTGAAGGTCAGGCACAAGACAGTAGGAGGGGAGGAGGGAAGGAAGTCGCTGGAATGGAGTCTACATTATGGCTTCTCTTTGACTCTGGTGCGTCATGTATCTACCTCTGGTGTCTGTGTCGTTAAGCATAGGATTTTCAAATATTGAGCATAGGGCAATTCGCGGAATTCATCCGACAAATATTGTTTGCAGCGGTGCATCATTTTAACGAAGCGAGGCAATTGTGGTTGGCTATATCTGTCAGCATTTCCACGCACAGTATGTCCCAGACCTTATGTAACCAATCCAGGTGTTCTTGACACCGCGTCCCTATCCCACTTCGCAAGCAGGAGTTGTTTCACTACACCCAGCAGCAAGGTGATTTCTCTACCTCTGTGTGAGCGCAGCAGGTGTAAGGGGATTGGGAAGGCCTAAGAGTATGTAGCTTGGGAATTTGGGAAAGTCAGTTTAGAATATACTGTTGACCGAGTCCAAGACCTTGGACCAGAAGGGTTCCAACTTGGGACAGTGCCAGAGTATGTGCATGAGGGTGCCCTGATGCTCAAAATGGAGCCAACATCCCTTATCACCGGGCTGGTTCCACGCCGCCACTCTGTCAGGCATGTGATACCAGTACTAGGCGTTCTTCAGGAGCATCTCTTTACTAGTGGTGTTCAGTGCTGAGGAGCGCGATCTGTGGAGTATTTCATTCCATTCCTTCTCCGTAAAAGTACGCTTACATTCTCTCTCCCGTCAGGGGCAGGCCTGTTAGGCTAAGGGGCGGATTGGATTTACTGAGAAGGCGTAAATGTCTAAGAGTAGCTTAGCATCCGAGGTTCTAGTGAGGATCCACTTCTTCTATGCCGTCAGAGGTCTACTGGCATGCAGGGGATCCAGGGCTGAGAAACCCAGTGCCCCAACATTAGATATTGCCACTGTGTCAACTGTGGTACATTGTAGTGGGTTTCCAAAGTGCGGAAATCCATAAGGCCATCAGCGTCAAACATGTCGCCTGTACACTTACAGGCGGTTTCCTGCCAGGTCTTAAAAGGTGGAAAGTCTGGGTTACCAATCACAGGAGTTTATGGCGCTATTGAAGTGGAGAGCCCATGTTGTTGCTGTACCTTATTACACCCCCCACTCTGGCCCGTTCGACTGGGGAGAAAAAAACACCCAAAGGTCTGTGTGCTTTCGGCAACCAGGGTATCTTCCAAATATGGGTGGCTGAGATGGCCTGGTCAATGAAGCACCAATGCTTTTCAGTGAGTGGACAGGACCATTCCAGCATGTAGTGGAGCTGCGCCACCAGATAATACCACCACAGGTTCAGAACACCCAAGCCACCAGCAACTAAGGGAGGAAGGTGCCGGCCTTGGATGTACGTGCTCGCTTGCCTTCCCAAATAAAGTCCCACAGGAGGGATTGTATCCTATCCAAGACTCTTGGAGGGGGCTGGAGGGGCAGTGTTTGAATGGTGTAAAGGAGCTTAGGCAGGAGTGTCATCTTAATGGCTGCAAGGCAGCCCATCCATGAAAGCTTATGCGTCTTCCATTTGGCAAGATCGTGCCTAGTAAGTGCTAGGAGAGCCCCATAATTATAAGCAGCAGTGGCTGTAGTTGTGGGAGTGCACACATAGACCGAGGTACTGTATGCTGTCGTCTGCCCATTGGTATGGGTATTTGCCCTGCAGCCGAGAGCGTTGTATGTCAGGGACGGTTAGGCCTAGGAGAAGGGACTTCTGAGGGTTGATCTTAAAACCGGAGGGCGCTCAGAACTTCTCCACCTTCTAAGGAAACCACATCTAGCGAGGTGTGAGGGTCTATGAGCGTGAAAAGCACGTCATCAGCATATAACATTATCTTATGCTCCCTGCCTCTCATTTCGACCTCAAGGATTAGTCGATTAAGTCATATTCTTTCGGCAAATGGCTCCATGTAGAGCACAAAAAGTAGTGGCGACCGAGGGAAGCCCTGTCTGGTCCCTCTCTTAATGGGGAAGGCACATGATTTAATACCGTTGACTTGTACAATCGCTTGGGGAGCAGAGTAGCAGGAGTGGATCTAGCCAGGAAGCCTAGGCCCAAATCCAAACCTCTCCAACACTCTGTGTAGGTAAGGCCAGTGCTTTCTCAGCATCTATGGTCAACGCTAGGGTTGGGGCCTGTGAACGTTGAATTTTGTCCAGTAGATGGCACAATCTTTTAGTGTTGTCGCTGCAGCCTCTTTCCTAGACAGAACTTGCCTGGTCAGACTCCACCAATCCCTGCACATAGGCGGCCAGCCTGTGAGCCAGGATGCTGGTGAAGATTTTTGCATCAACGTTAAATAGTGAAATTGGGAGATAAAAAGCACAGTCCCTAGGATCTTTTCCTGGTTTCAGGATCACTCTGATAGTGGCTTAGAGCATTGATTCCAGCAGCGTCTCCCCCTCCTTCAATGAATTGTACACCCATGCTAAGATGCGAGCTATCTGTACCCCACAGAGTTTATAGAACTCTGCCCCGCACCCATCAGGCCAGGGGCCTTGTTAGACTTTAGTTTCTGAATCGCTAGGAGGACCTCCTGTGTACTTATGTCCTAGTCCAGTGCATCAAAGGTCAACCCAGTCGCCACTGGTGGAGGCACCATGGCAAGGTACACTGCAATGTCTATGTCGTGAAGCTGCTTGGCCTGATAAAGCTTCTAATAAAAATATTGGAAGGCATTATCCACCTCTAAGTCTGGAGAACAAAGGGAGCCAACCGTAGTCCGCACCTGGGGACCCGCCGATCCGGTGTCTGCACTCGAAAGCGGTGGGCTAACATGACCCCTCCTTTGTTTCTCCCTGCATAATATATCTGACAAATTCTAAGAAGGTCATACTCAGCACGTCCCATATCTAGTGCCTACAGTTGTTTTCTTGCTGTGTTCAACTGCAGTCTGATTGTCACTGATCCTGACCTGACATAAGCCGACTCCATGTCTTTGATCTGTGCTCCCAGGATTCTCTCTTCTCAGTTTGTTCTCTATTTAAACCTGCAAATATATATAGAAAGTGCCCTCGCAATACCACCTTCAGAGTTTCCCAAAGGATATGTATTGGCGTGTAGGGGAGAGCATTAGTTTCCAAGAAGTAGTGGAGTACCATTTATGTATCAGCTCTTATTTTGTCATAAGTAAAAAGTTTAGTGTTTAGTCGCTAAAGTAGGGGGCAGGTGTTTGACCCCCATATTCAAATCAGGGACATTTGTTCAGCGCACATATCACTCAGAAGTCTCATGACGCTTGCAGACAGCTCTGAAAGATTGCTTGATTAGTTCCCAAATAGCCATGTTTTTAGCTTCTTGTGATCAGTGATTGCGCGCAGATTTCTAGGCAGTTTGTTCCAAAATGTGGGGGCAAGATAAGAAAAAGATCTTCCTCCACTTCTGACGGCGAAAACTCTGAAAGGTGTGAGTAATGATTCATTACTGGATCTCAGGGACCTATATTTAAACTGCAGAGTTAAAGGAGAGTGATCCGAGAGTGTGTCTGCTCCAATTTCCACCAATAGTGTGTCCTGAGTGATCCGTGATGTAGTGAGAAAGCAATCTATGCGCCTAAGTATGATGTGATGCAGAAAAGAAGGTGCAATCTATTGCCCTGGGATGCATGTGTCTTCAGATATCTGGGAAGCCTGCCTCACCCAACCACTGTCGGGTATCCTTTGTCAGTCCCCCATTCTATCCTGTTCTCAAGCCAGATCTATCCAGGTGGGAGTTCATTGCTATGTTGAAGTCCCCCCACAGCTATTTCCCTATCGGAGAGTTAAGCAGCAGGCCCACTGTCTCCCTAAAAAAAACTTCCTGCTGCTCATTTGCGGGATAAGTGTTTGCAACCGTGAGCATGGCCCCCTGAATAGTCACCTGTAATGCCAATATCCTACCTGGGATCTCCATGAGCACCCGCTCCACCCTTCCCGCAACATGGGTAACAAGCAAGATAGCCACCCCGCCCCCTTCTTGGTGGACCCTGAGGAGAAATATTGCCTGTCAAACCAGCGTGAATGTATTCTCCTCCAGTCTTCCTGGAGGATGTCGGACTCCTGTAACAGGCAAATATCACATTTCGAGTCTCTAAGTAGAGCCAGAACAGCTAGCCGCTTGGCCCAGGCTTTAACCCTTTCGCTGCGGCGGCTATTCTGCCGCAGCGCAAACGGTCGCGGGGGGCGCGCGGGTGAGCTCCGCGGGTGACAGAACCGTTCCGTCACGGCTCGCGGGTGAGCTGTGCTCATGACAGAACGGTTCCGTCACGGTCCCCGCCCGCACAATTAAACGCGCCGCGCAGGCGCGGCGGCCGGGCCGTGACAGAACTGTTCCATCATGAGCACCGCTCACCCGCGAGCCGTGACGGAACGGTTCCGTCAATAGCCTCGAAGAGGTTAAGGCCTCGAACATTGAGGCTAATGAAGGACACCACCATGAGGAAATCTTCGAGGAAGCTTGTGTTCCTTCTGCAGCTACCCGCATACTTCGAACCACACCCCTACAAAGATTAAGGCTAAGGCAAAACCTCCTGTGACTGAGAGGATGGGGTAAGGAAAGCGAAATATAGAGAAGAAGGAACAACAATATCAACACAATGAACTTCCCCCACCGGGGGGTACTTGAAGAGTCATGATGAGATGGGTCCTTGTCAAAGGCGAAGGCAGTCACCAACGAACGTCCGGCAGGTTGGAACTCCGCTGGACACAACGCTCCTTGCCCGGAAAGGGAGGCCTAAATACCAGACAAACAGGAGCCTCAGCCACTGAACCCCTGGCGAGAAACACATCACCTTTCTTTATGCTGAAGATGTTGGAGTAACCTCAAGCGTTCCTCTCTGCTTCCGTAGGTTTGCCCACAATCTTCTTCACATGTCTAGTTAAGCATTGGGAGCCCAGCTTTCCCCTCTCCAAAGCTCGCACTTGATCCAGACGGTCCTGCATCGCCACGCTTCAGGATATCCAGCAAGTTGCAGGTTGCTGGCCTCGACCAGAGTATGGATCACTTGGACTTAGTCTCGCCAGACGAATTGGAGGCGGAAAGGGTGACCCCATTTGTACATGAAGCTACAGAAAGACTGTGATGGGTTTGAGGGATCTGTGTCTCTGGAGTGTAATTGGGGAAAGATCCTGAAACAACCAAATTCGGAGGCCCTCGAATTCAATATCTTTCAAATCTCATTCCGCCATCATTCTGGCCTACTTGTCGGTAATAGTGGAGGCAAGTGATTAGGTTTTGTGGCTGGCCCGGTCCAGAAGCCGGTCGTCCCGCGAGATGAGTGTGGTCAAGGATGATATCCTGGCCCTGCAGCGATGGAGCGACGTGCTTGAAAAGACGGACCACAAAGTCTTCTAGGTTACCTGTGACTCCTTGTTGAGGAATTACCTTAATATGAATATTGGGGCGCCAAGATCTGTTCTCCAAGTCTTCCAGCTGGATCTTTTTGTAGAGGTCTTGGTGAACATATCCTTTACCGGCATGTCCATCATAGTGGTCCGATGGGTCGACATGGCCTCTCACTGGTCAAAAGGAAACGCCCAGATCTGTGAGGTGCTCAAACCATATGTCCCTAAGGTTTCGTTTCTCAAATCATGTCTTTACACTGTGATCTAATCATATTCAGTGAACCTCTTCGTGTTCACAAGTAAAATATTTAATCTATTGCAAAAAAAATCTTTTTAGTTAGTCAAGTGAAGTTAACACAAACATTTAATGAATTCTTCATAGACATTACTAATATAATCACATGTTATGCAAATTATTTCTTGACAAACAATTAAAAAAGCCCAATGCATTTCGGGTTTTAAATAAACCCTTCTTCAGTGGTTAAATTTCACAATTGCATGTTTCATAAGAATTTTCTGACTTCTAGTCACGTGGCAGGACACTACAATACAAACAATAAAGAACAAAAGAACTGATTATAATGCTGGTTTTAAAAAGTTGTATGTATATTCTCTGTTTATAGGATTTGCACATTTTTACTGAGAAATGAAAAGAAATAGGGAAAGTAGTGACTTAACCAGTGATGGGGCGCGTGATACTATCCCGTGATTAATGTGTTTTAGTAGAAATTCTAGGAAAGTCAAACGCATGTTTTAGGTAAATGTTATTTATTAGGTTGTGATTATCTAGTGGATTACTAAAGCGACCAGAGGTGCTGCTTGTAATCTCGGATGTACTCACTGTGTCAGAATGTATTCAATGTTTCTTGTGCTACAAGAAACGAACAAATATTAGAACATTGGAATGTTGGGAGCTCCATTGAAAACAATGGAGTGCTCTGGGCTTATAATGGCTGGTATAAGCCTGGAGCTCCAACATTCCAATGTTTCTTTGTTCACAGCTCTGGCTGTGAACAAAGGCTTCAGGGAACCTGAGGGGATTCCAATGCCCTCATGCGTCCAAAAGGCTTTGTTTTTTTTGTTAGAACATTCTGTCCTCTAGTGACAGAATGTTCTAATAGCCTTATAGCCCTAAGTAGATGGGCTATACCGCTATTAAAGTCCCTCTCCCTTGTTAAAGGCCCTCGCCTTCGGCTCGGGGCCTTTAACGTTGGAGAGGGTCTTTAATAGCCGGTATAGCCCTCTACGGCGGGCTATAAGGCTATATTACCACACACCATCGTAATCTCTCTTACGTCTCCCGTACGATCGGTGAAATAATAAATCTTACCGATTCCGTGTTGTAGCCAGTTTAGACAAACAACTTGCTCAGAAAAATCAGTCATACAATCTTTCTTGTGCTAGAAAGAAACAAGCGAATATTTAATAATTCTCATAGTTGCTTATTTTGTGTTCTTGTACGACCGATAATAAATGAGTCTTACCGATTCAATGTGATAACCGGTCTGGGCCAACAACTTGTTCCAACGGTTCTATCGTGCTTTTGTGAGATATCCCAAAGCGTCTACGTTGGGTTAATCTTTTCTTTTAATTTGCGGCTCCAAGGTTCGTGTACCCAAGTTATCAAAGGAGCTGAAACGAAAACACTTACATGAGTCGTTTCTTCCCGTGTTTAAAAACCGTGAAGAGAGATATTAATATAACCGCATTAAAGCTTACCTAAAAATTTAAACTGATGGTACCTCACTTTTCTGAACAGAAGCCTATTACCCAAGGCTTTGGCTGTGACAATCACATCAAATGCAGTGCAGTGCAAACATGTGTTGGTGAGACCTACATACCTAGGTGCATAAATCGATATTTGTGATTGCATTTAAGGAATCTCAAACTGAGATTCCTTAAATGCAATGCATGAATGTAAAATAGCTAGCGATTTCGCTGATAGGGGTCGCTATTTACAGTGAAATCAAACTTCATGGTAAATAGCGAAAACTGTGAAAAATGCACTAAAGTGCATCTTTCAAGGTTGTTGTTACACACACACATGTCCTTGGGACATGTGTGTGCGCAATACCAGTGTCCAGGTCAATTTAAGGGGTGCAACAGGGTGTCCTTTGGACACCCGTCACCCTTGAGATTGCATTCTCAAAGTGCGATTAGCTAATTGCTATTTGCAAATTGAGAATTCCTCCCCATTCATTCCTATGGCCCTCTTGGCCCATAGGAATCAATGAGATGTCATTCCTTATTTGCGAATCGCACTCTGCCAGTCAAAGATAAGGAATATTTAGGAATTGCTAATATTTTAGCAAATCCTACATGAGTCCCTAAATGCGAATCCTTAAACTTCGCAATTAAGGACTCGCAAAATTGAACGTTGATGCATCTAGCAGCTAAACTTAGGAAAATCCAAATTTTAAGACTTTCGGTATTCACAGAAGGCATTTAGGAGTCCTAAAGTTAGAACTCCTAACTTCTGTGAATACCGAAATGAGTAAGTGCCTTTTGTGGATACCAAAATGAGTAAGGCCGATAGCCAGTATGGATTTAGGAAGGGACGGGGAACATTAGACCAGTGCTTAAATCTTGACCTTATAATTGGCAAATATATAGAAGCCAAAGGCGGTTGTTTATATCTCTGCTTTGCAGATTTAAGCAGCGCCTTCGATATGGTCGACCATACTTTATTGTGGCCACCTTTATTACAGCTAGGAGCCCCTGAGGGCATAATCTTTTTTCTCACTAGGTTGTACCAAAAACTACTAACTTGTGTGCGTTATGGCACCAAGGCCGAATGTACCCCCAAGTTCAGCGTTCAACAAGCTATTAGACAGGGCTGTGTTTTGGCCCCGTTATTGTTTATTTTATTTATAAATGAAATTGATGCTATTTTAAAGAGTGTAAAAGCTGATGCCCCTCGGATCAAAGGTGTTTCCGTGCCGGTGTTATTGTATGCTGATGACGCTGTGCTTCTCTCTAGAACTCCCCTTGGTTTACAACGTCTAATTGACAGATTTTCCATGTTTATTAAGGATAGAAAACTGATCATTAACAAGGGGAAAATGCACACTATGACCTGTGGGGCAAAAAGCAAATCTAATGCCTTTTTTATTGATTCTGACAAGGTGCAATCAGTAGATAAATTTTGTTACCTTGGTATAACCTTCTCTCATGACAGAAAATGGTCCACTGAATTTAATAATTCTGGCGGTTCAGGAGGAGGGACACTGAGACCAGATCGAGGTAGTGAGGGTTTTATTCGAATAAATGTATTTTTGTTGCGTTGAGTGAGTCGTTCTCTGGCTAAGGCAGCGGGATACAAGGCGTCAGCTAGGGTGGGGGACCTTCGTGGGCTTGCACGTCTTCGCTCCCTCTCGGTGGTGACCCGGTCGTCTTCTCTTGCGGGGTTCCAGCGCCACATGCGGAGAAAGAGAGACCTTTAGTGAGGAGTCCTGTCTGTTGTTTCTTTTCCCAGGGGGAAACCAGGAGGAAGTGAGGACACCAGTGTTTCTATCGTACAGAAGGCTATGTACAAAACGGACTGTGCACGTGAGGGAGATAGGTGAGGAGAGGAGGGGAGGGGGAACTTGGGAGCAAAGGGACGGTAAGGCAGGGAGAACGATATATACAAATTTACACAGAAGCGTCCCGCCTCCCCAGCCACCCTGACACACGGTGACGCACCTGGATGAGCCACACTCCTCCATGAGTGTGGCTGGGCGCTGAGAGGTATCGTTGGCCTCCTGGATCTGCTACTCGCTTCGTCTCGTTTTCCTCCACGACCGCTGGGCTCCTTCTCACTCCGTCTCATTCTCCGCTCTTCTCCTCCGAGGTGCCGGGACACACTGCTTCCCCTTCTTCCTGCTTTTTCACCGGATTCATTGGTTGCACGTCATCCAGGGGCGTGACTGCATCTGCAAAGCTGACTGGTCGGCACAGCGACTCCACTGGGGAACGGCCCTCTTCCTTAAAGCCGGCCCCGTAAAAGGAACATGCCTCTCCACTCGCCGCGGGTTGACTCCACCAGCTGTCGGACTCCGTCTCCCATGGGTCCTGAGACGGCGAAAGAGAGGTGAGAGGCGTGTCAGTGGTCCACCATTCTTTCATCGGGGCAGTGTTCGATTCCCAACCTGCCTCCCGCTACAATAATATTAGTCATAAAATGCGAAAAGCGCCCATGGTGTATTTAGATTTGCGGCAAAAGTCAGGGACAGAAGAACTAGGGATATGTTACAAATATATCAAGCAAGATGTGTCACAATTGCACTGTATGGGGCGGCTGTCTGGGGTCACAGATGTAACCATGACTTGCAGCTGGAGGAAAACTCTTTTTAAAAAAAGCTTTTGTGTTTACCTCCATCCGCCCCTACTGAGTTGACCCATCGGGAACTAGACATTGATTTACTGACTGATCTAACATCCCTAAGACCAACCATGCTATGGCGTTCCATTTGGCTCCAGGACGAAAAGTCCCTTAACAGACTTATTATTGAAGATTGTCTTTCTTTGGACATGTACAGGAAAATTCCCTGGATAAAATATATCGCCGATTGTTTTTTGGAAATATTTAATCTAAATGTTTTGACTGACCCTAGGGCCACATCTATGATTCCAAAAGCTGAGTTGAAAGCAAAATTTCTGGCCAATAAGGCAAGTAAGCGAGCTTTAGCTAGTGGATCTATGTCAACAGTTATGTTTTTTAGTAGATACTCTTCTACTGAAGGTTTTCCATTCTATCTAGCCACGGTGACCAGGCCATCCCACAAGTATGTATTAACCAGATTGAGGTTTGGAGTTGCACACCATCTAGTTGCCTTACCAAACCTTAAGAAACATCCTAAAAGCCCATGTCTGTGTGATGGCATATCTAAACAGAGCACTTTGCACTTTTTATTGTTATGTAAACTGTACATGAACTTTCGTATTACCTATCTGAAACCGATGTTCGTCAAATATGGTGTACGTACAGTTGATGAGGCAATGAATCTTATATTTAACTTGAAATTTGTCGACATCTGTTTTTACACTGCTATGTTTTTAAATCAGTCTATTAGTGCACGCAAAGGCATGTTATTTTAAATTTCCTGCCCGCATTTGTTGGTATCTTTTTATCTGTAACTTATAATTTGTCAATCTGTGATTTTTACTATGTGCTTTTATGGTCATTTTATATGAACCGAATAAAGCTTTATGAAATGAAAAAAAAATGAAATGAGTAAGGGCCTTCTGTGAATACCAAAATGGTAGTAAGTTTAGGATTTTGTCTTAAGTTAGTTCTGTGAATCGGCCCCTAAGGCCCTAATTTATCGTGGGCCGGTCAATTCCGACCTAAGCATAAACCCCTGTTTATGCACATGTAGGTCAGAATCACGAGTTTGGCTGTGTTTAATTCATCCTATATTTATCGGATGTATTAAATACCTCTGCTGTCATTACATTTCGGTGTGTTAAACATGCCTAAATTAAATGGTGGAAACTGTATGGTATTTACTGCACCATGAAGATTTAGGAGTGTTAAACACCAAAACCTGCATGTTATTCCCCAAAAACTCGTGATAGGTGTTATTTATCGCACACAATAAATAATGAACCCTGTGGTATCTTTAGTTAACACGTGTGATAAATAACAGCTAAACTCGTAATCAGAGCCTGTCTTAATCAAAACTAATTTGCCCCTCTAGGTGCAGCACACATTTCATTCTGAAATTGCTTTTGGGTTTCTGAGATATTATCTTTTAATGAGGTCACTGACTAAGTTAACCTGCTTATTTTATGCCCCATATATAATGGTGGAAAACTTTGGTCAAGATGGGAATATGCTTGGCAGTGAGCTTTCAGCTGCTCAACTACCTCCTCCGAGTCATATCCAACACAGCCCGATATCAGCCCAGTGTTGCACAGTATTGTGAACTCTCTCCCTGCCACTGCTGAAACTCTCCTATTTCTTAGGTAAAATACCAAGCTCACTCAATAAGAAGTTTTTTTTACTACACTCAAAATGCTCAGGATCATCAAGCTGGCCTGGGACAATAAGCAGCCTCGGGTCAATATGCATACTCTTAGGCTGCCCTATGAACCGGAAGGCCTGGCTGCACCCGATTTTGAGTTATACTACCTATGTGCACAGGCACAGTAGGCCTACTACTGTCTGCACCTTCCGCCTTTATTGACACACACTGCAATCAAGCATGATTTAACCACACACCCATCAGGGCACCACAGTGAAGGCATGTGCAGATTTACACGGTGAATACCACTCAGATAGCATGGGTAGGACTACTTAAACCCTATGAGGGAGGAGAATTATATTGACGACATCAAGCCCTCACACATTACCCCTTCCTACTAAGTACATTTGGATTCCGTACCTTGGCTTGGGTGGCTACTTGGGAGGTGCACTCAATGTGTGATTCATTAGTGGAAGGTCTTTTTGCTGGTGTAGGCTGTGACGGACAGAGAGGGGTCAACGGCTCTAGACTTCTTTCGCTGATGGCAGATCCACGCACAATACAATGAATACTATCCCACCTTCTCAAAGGCGTATCCTGAGTGCCACACACACTGGCTGTCCTGCTAACAGGTATGTCTGGTAGACATTTGGGCAGCTGCTCGGTAGCATACGCATCACTCGACGACGCGATAGACCAAATCAGACAAGCAGCGGGGGGGGTGGAGTTGTTGGCCAAAACAGACATAGTCAGCATTCCGTCTCCTTCCCCTGCATCCAAGCAGTTATCACCTCCTCGGTTTACAACTAAATGGGGAGTACTATTATGACAAATGCCTACCCATGGGATACTCCATATCCTGTTCCTATATTGAATCCTTTAGCAGTCTTCTGGAATGGGAACTGGGGGCCCCCATCCAGCTGGGGGACGAGTCCACTACTTAGATGATTTCCTATTCATTGGGAAGGCTGGAACAAATGAATGTACAGACCTACTCCGCACATTTGTGAGCATTGTGGAGGAGTTATGAGTTCCCCTAGCACTGGAAAAAACAGAGGGCCCGCAACCAGGTTGTCCTACCTTGGGATAGAACTAGATTCGGTGGCTTGGACATGTAAGTTACCTCAAGAGATGGTCACAGAGTTACGACAAAATTAATACAGCAGCTAAGGCAACAGAGAAGGGCGACACTAGGCGAGATATAGCAACTGTTGGCAAACTGAAATTTGCTACCAGAGTAGTACCAGCAGGGTGCCCATGGTCCAGGCGCTTGGCTTGGTTGACCAAGGGTTTGTCAGAAAAGCAAAATAGGGTCCACCTGACCCAGGGCGTCAAGGAGGATTTGGTGCAGTGGGAACATTTCCTGGCCAATTTTAAGGGCACCCTCATATGTTGGGAACCATGGGCACGAGCTGAGCAATTGGAACTCTACACAGATGCTGACGGGGGCTACGGTTTTGGCACCTATCCTTGGGACCAGCTTGGGCAGCAATAGCATGGCCAACGAGGTGGTACAAAAATGGGACCACTAGCAACATCACCCTTTTGGAACTATTCCCCATTGTAGTGGTATTTAGTATATGGGGTTCAAAGCTGGCCAACAGACAAATAATCTTATGGTCAGAGAACTACACTGTGGGTCAAGCAATCAACATGGGTACAGCGAAGTGCCTGGCCGTGGTCAGATTATTGCGCAGACTGGTCGAGTGCCAGCTGACAGCAAACATAGCGGTGAGGGCAAGGTATATTGCATGGTGAGACAACGCAGTGGCTGATTCCTTCTCTTGTTTTCAGTGAGACAGGTTCAGGGAGCTGACACTTGGGGAGGACCTAGTCCTGACATCAGTACCAGAGAAACTGTGGGTATTGGTGGACTCGGGATGAGAACAATGCGTTGGTGCCTAGGACCGAGAGCTGATATCGTAAGTGCTGGGCAATCTTTGCACCATAATGAGCAGAAAAGGGATACAGATGGTAGGGCCCAACGAGGTGGCCACGTTTTCAGGAAGGGAAAACCAAACCTTGGGCTCAGCCGCACCTGAACGGAGTGGCTAACTACAGCGGCTAACTACAGCAAACTAGCAACAGGGAAGGACCCCACTGTTTCCTTTTACTGCTGAATGGCTGTGAAAGGGTGGGGTAGACTACAAGCCAGAGCAAAGGACATGAGGAGGCCCATCTATTTCACCATACTAAAGCAGACAATCCGCGCTTGAGAGGAGGTGTGTGACAGGAAGCGAGAGCTTCCTCGGATCCACCCTTTTGGCATGGGATGACTCCTGGCGCCCGACCGCACTGGCAACAGCCCCAACACCCACCGACCAGGTACGCAACCTAGGGATCATCCTCGACTCCACCCTCTCCGCGACGAAGCAGGTCAA
The DNA here is from genome assembly GCF_964263255.1 of Lissotriton vulgaris. Taxonomy (NCBI): domain Eukaryota; kingdom Metazoa; phylum Chordata; class Amphibia; order Caudata; family Salamandridae; genus Lissotriton; species Lissotriton vulgaris. The sequence goes on along the minus strand of NW_028243826.1, from coordinate 17,416 downwards.
AGCGTCTCTTCCTCCTGCTTCAACACCCTTCGCATGCTCCGCAAGATCTACAAGTGGATCCTCACCGAAACAAGAAGAACAGTCACCCAGGCCCTCATCAGCAGCAGGTTGGACTACAGAAACGTACTCTACGCAGCAGCCTCGGCAAAACTCTTGAAAAGACTTCAACGCATCCAGAACGCCTCTGCACGCCTGATCCACGACATCCCTCGCCGCAGCCACATCACACCCGACCTGAGAGACCTGCACTGGCTCCCCATTAGCAAGAGGATAACCTTCAAGCTTCTCACCCATGCACACAAGGCACTCCACAACACCGGACCAGCATACCTCAATAGACGACTCAGCTTCTATACCCCCACCCGCCAGCTACGCTCTGCCGACCTCGCCCTCGCCACAATCCCCCGCATCCGAAGAGCAACCTCCGGCGGCAGGTCTTTCTCCCACCTCGCCTCAAAGACCTGGAACACCCTCCCAATCCACCTACGGCAGGCCCAAGACCTGCTGACCGTCAGAGGACTTCTCAAGACCTGGCTATTCCAGCAGTAGCAGCATTCCCCTCCCCCAGCACCTTGAGACCCTCACGGGTATCTAGCGCACTTTACAAATGCATGATTGATTGATTGATTGATTGAGATTATTCAAGGCAGCATTTGCTCTTGCATTTTTCAGGGCATACAGGATTAGTGAGGATTAGTGAGATAATGGCCCCGGCCATGCGGTCCCCAGGGACCGCATGCTTACACAGAGCAGATGTTAGGATGGGGCGGGGCACATGGTAATCCATTCAAAAACGTACCAAGCGGGAAAAGGAAGATATGCCAGGATCAAATGCATCAGGGACAAAGTCAGCTGCCCAGTCTGCCTAGTACAAGACTACTTGTCGAAGGATGGGCCTGCGCAGGGCCCCATGCTTACAAATGGGGACAGGTCATGCCTCAGCCACTTCCAATTCATAGCAGTAATGCGAAGAGCTCTAGCAGAAGTGGACCTCCCGCCAAAGGAGTTCGGGTCACATTCTTTCTGCACAGGGGCAGCAAACACAGCAGCGGAGCTAGGATTTGGAGCAGAGCAAATCAAGGCAGTGGGGTGCTGGGCATCGATTGCTTTCAAATGGTACATACGCCCTGCATCTTACTAAGCTCGTCTTTCCCCCCCTCATCCAGGTCCGTCGGAGGGTCTCAAACAGGTATGGTTCGTAGGACAGTCCTACATAACCTGGGCACAGCAGCGGGCGGCGGCATGTCACAAATTCAAGGGGATCTGCCTCCGCAACACGTAGGTGACCTGGCTGGGCTAGTCTGGGATGAAATGGGACCAGCTTTTCCCCTCAATACAAAAGGTGCTGCAGTGGGGCCACAGGCCGGATGCAGTAGTGGTCCACCTCGGGGGAACGATTTGGTCACATTAGGAAGGAGATCCCTCCTGGAAAATATGATGGCCGATCTTGCAGCATTGACCAGATTAATCCACCTGTCGGAGGTGATCTGGTCAGAAATAATAGTGTCTTGGGCAGGAAGAGGGTCAAGAGACCAAAGAGCAGTTGAAAAATCCAGACGCAAATTGAACATCACAATGGCAAAAATATGCAGGGTCAACAGCTGGGGCTTTGTGAGACATGGGTTCATTAACCTGGGGTCCTTGGGGTCCTTTGGTTGCCTCATGGCAGGGGCACAGAGTGGGCGAATGACAGCACACAGACCCAGACAGAGTAGATGAGGTGCTCGCACAGGGTCCTTGGCATGCTACACGGCAGGGAGACTGAGGAGCAGGCGAGGGGCCAGCAAGGATCCAGAGCAAGCAGAACAGCACTTGCAGTCCAGGCGGGTCCTAACGGATGCCCCCAAATTCAGTAGCAGAAGCCTGGCACCGTAAGCACAGAGACCTTGCTTAAAGGGGCACCTTGAATAAGGACAATGCTGTCAAAAATGAGCAACAACAAATGGTTTAGGAAAATGCACACTGTGAAAGTAACATGATGTTTATGAATGATATACACAAAGTTGTCAAATGTATAAATCATGTTTAATAAAACTGCAGCCTTTTCTATGCACCATATCATGTAGTCAGTAGAGTGATCATTGGGAAAAGGATGCAGCGTGGGAACGGACAGGGCGTAAAAGAGGGTGGGGTGACTCGCCCCTCCGGGAGGGGTTGTGTCTAGTGACTTAATGATGGCGAAAAGGTGGGTGGCGTTTCATTGGGGAAAGGTGTATAGACCCGAAGTGAAAACATGGATTCATGACCTCCAGTGCTTAATTTGTAAAATATGAAGTGCAGGTGCTCAAATGTTTGTCGGAGGCCACACCTACTTTTCTCTGGCTCCACCCACTTCATCCGCTGGCTCCACCCACTTACTATATTAGCTCCACCCACCTTTTCAACTGGGACTGCTAAAAGTCAGAGGTAATATATATCTGGCTGATCCGAATTTCAGCATTGTGAACTAACTCTTGACAAATGCAATAGGAAGTGTTTTTTACATTGTGAGCCATCCACAAGAAAGGACTTTACATATTTTATCACTTACACACTTTCTTGCACAGATCTCTACTTCAGGAGGGCTGAAAATGTCTGGTTTTCTTTGTGTTCATTTGTAATTTTAAGGTTTGTATTTACTCATGCATGAATTAAAGCATGTTTTCTTTTAAAAAATAAAACACAGATTATTTTTTGATTTATTCAGCATCAGTGTTTGCTTGGTGGAGTTCTGAATTTGTAACACGCTCTAGTTCTCTGAATAAGTCTTGCACAGCAATGACGCGCTACCCGAAAAGTCCAGTGCTAAACGGGAGGAGATAGTGCTCGGTCTGGATCCAATAGTAATGTTGCCACAGGATACGAGAGATGAAAAAAATCAAACTGTCAAAAGCAGAGCCCAGTAACCCCGCGTTACACTGGCTGGGACCACCAAAACAATTACCAACATTTGAATCTGAACTGCAATATAGATGCAGTGTTAGCTCCCTCTGCTGTGGAATCACACACTTCAATGGCTGCAGTGCTTTTCAGTGCTGAGAAAAACAGCTGTAGCATTGCAATGCATGAGTGCCGGCAGCAGGGCTTGTGTTCATGAGAAGTTGAAGTTCCTCCATCTTTTGACTTCTAACGGGCAGATCTGTGGGACAGGGACTTGCTTGTTATTTTCTGCTTGCTGTTTGGGTAGCAAAAGCAGTGTGGTCTGTTGGCTTAGCAGATGAATAGGTCCACTGTATGGGTCTGTGTTCGACCTCATGGTCACAGGTTCAAATCCTGATAGGTCCACTCTGCCTTTCATCCTTCTGAGGTCGATAAAATGAGTACCATTGAGTTGGGCAACAATAAACATCTGTTATTCAGTGGCAAGAAGCCTACGAGTGAACGTGGGCTTTACAAATACACTTTATGTGTGGTACAAAGTTGACATAGAAAGCAGCAGTTACCAATGACCTGGAAGAAAATAAGAGACAATGGCGGGTCTGTGATATGATAATAAAAGGTGGGTCTCAGTGTGAGTTGTGGTTCTACTGCAGTTACTACAGGATTTGTATTGTATCAAAAAAGTAATCTTCTCATGGCACTCTAAGACCTTGAATTAGTGTTAACTTTGGCTAGGAGAAATTCTATACCCGACAGCAATATATTTACCATGCCTGGCACAGAAGCAGGAGAAAAGCTGCCCATTTCAGATTTATTTGTCACTGCAGCATGGAAACATCAAATCTGGCAGTGGACGACAAGTAAAATGTCAGGTACCACTGATGGGTTTACATTAAATGAGCAAATCCCAATTAATTTTCCAGCATCCATCTATATGATGCTGTAGCTGGGATATTCAGACAACCGTGCAGGACAGGCAACAGATTATTTTTATGAGGCTGCGTGCCCTCCCTGCCCTGAAAAAAAACGAAACCGAATCTGATCTCCACTGCCCTGCAAAAACGAAACCGAATCTCCTGATCGGTCCAGCAGCCAGGCAGTCTCCAGTTCTGAAGGCGCATGGCCAGTCGGTCTGCATAAAACGGTTGAAATTTGAATAGAAAGAAAAGACAAGTGACACGAAAGGGAGTCGGGGTGAAAAAGAAAAATGGAATTATTGGAAGATGTCAGAGGATGAATAAAAGGAGATAGGAGCTTGGTAAAAAAAAAAAAGACAAGAAACAGAGAAGTCAGAAGAGAAATGAGTAGGTGACTGTAGACGATGAAGATACGACACAGGTTGGAAAGGGTGACGTGACAAGTGGAAATGCGGCAGGCAGAGGAGGGGAGGGGGACAGGGGCGGGGAAGGGCAGAGGGTACGGGCGTGAAGGGGAGAAAAGAAATGATCAAAAATGCGAGGGATGGGGAAAGAAGAAACAAATTAGTGGGAGAAGAAGGGTCAGATCGATGGCTGCGTGTACTGTGGCGTCATAACCAACAAAAACCCCATATTGGGTAAGACCTGGTGCCCTAAAGAGGCATAGCTGCCAAGGTTTCAGAATGCTATGTGTCACATTTTCTTAATTTCAGAGTAAATATGAGTGACATTTCAACGACTATGAGTGACACTTTGTCACGAGCAAAATCTATCAATGAAGGTAAGAGAAACATATAGATATCAGAAATTACACCCATATGAGCAATGGTAAACTGTAAGGAGATCTTAAAACTGCGGCAAAGGCCCAGAAATGGAAGGGCGCTAACTGGAGACTCCTCCTTGCAGTCCAGCTGCGCAGACTATTGACACTAACTCAATTTACTAATCTGAAAGTAATCTAAGCTTTACGGGCAAAACAATATTTCATAAAGTAAACAGCTTCAGTTATGGTCCACAGCAGAACTCCTTACAAGAACTTTATTAACGTTTCTTGCACACTCACTTTTTGTTAATACTCCAGTCTTGCAGCGGACTAACTCATGGGGGCTGGAGGTCACACGGACTCTGAAAATGCACCTCAATTCTTAATATATTTGTAGCTAAAGTGAACGATTAAACAATCAGGGGTCCCCACCGTTTAAAACAGATTTGCATGTAGATACTAAAATACGCTACTACCTGGGGAAAAAAATCACAGGCCCAGACTGTAATCTTGATACCATATGTATGTAATAAAATTAACTCGTACTTGTACTCCATTTATCAGCACAGAAAACTTTCATTTTTCAAGAAGCAACACTTGTTTTACATTTCGGTGCGTACACCACCACGAAGAAAATGCAAGCACCTGACTCCATCTCGTAATTGTTTGGGGTAATATGAGCAGCTCTGTACTTACCACACAGCACGTGAAATTCGTGAAAAACTGCCTTGGATCAGGGATAGGAGGACCGTGTTAGCAACACAATAGCGGGAATCGTTCGATGCCTAGTGACCTGGTGACCAGTGCGTGGGTGGAGGAGGGTGGGCAGGCATTGGCTTTAAACAGTGACAGCCCCTGGCGCGCATAAGATGAGATCTGGAAGAAAGAGGTAATAGCAGTCCGAATCTGACTTTGCTATTACTGACACAGACCGAGTTCTCGGCCATAATGATTGCCAGCAGGAATGATTGGAAGTAAACTATGAGTGACTGCATTGGTGAAATTCCCATTAGTATATCTGCGCCGGTTGCCACTCATCCCTCACCACTGAGAATATATCCAGATGTCCCTGAGAGGTGACACCGCCCGGCGAAAGGCTAGCATTATAAAACCACTAACAAAGCAGAGTGAGAGATATCACACGCACTCCCTTACTTCCAAATGACTCCCTGGCTAACGCCGACCTGGGAAGCAGCAGCTGCACAGTGACTTCGACTGGTGTGCTGTGGACTACTGAACCACAAGGGTTATGTCCCTGCCCGGTACTTGTCTCAGCCGCCGGTGGCTTCGGCTCTCAGCGCGCTGCAACTAATTACCATAAAATAATCGCTCCTGGCATACGCGATGCAGCGCTGCATGCGTTTAACCAAAGTGCCGCAGTGTCTCAGTCAAATGATTTTATGCCCCTCACTGTAGGCACACTTACTTTATCAGCAACGGCAGGTGGAAGCATGATGAAACCAGCTTTATGCAAAACCCATAAATAAACATTCCCATATCATTCTTCATGTATCCACCAGCCCTGCCGCAACTGCGCATTAATAAATAGCCACTTCCTGGGCACTACTGCCCACTGCAGTGCACTGGCATTCTGGCAACAACATGATCGCGTTGATGATGATGACGTCGATGATCAAACCAGGCGGGGATCAAAAACAACATTAACCAGTGACTGACGTGACCCACGGTCCCACCGTAGGCCTCAACTGCGCAGCTTTTTTTTTTTAATGGCACCGGCCGGGCCGGCCTACTACTACAGTCTGTTCCACCGTAGGTAGGCCTCAACTGCGCAACTTTTTTTTTTATGGCACCGGCCGGGCCGGCCTACTACTACACCGCCTATCGTATCGGTCCTAACTTAATGTCAGTGTCACCACCAGTCTCAGTCACTGACCACCAGTGACCACCCACCAGCACCAGTAATGCTACACTGGCTACCAGTACCACCAGCCAGCCAGCAGGGCCGGCCCTAGGCATGTGCAAACTGTGCACCTGCACAGGGCCTCCAAACCCGAGGGGCCGCCACGACAACCGACCGAGCCGAGGATCGGATCGGATTCGGATTGGAACTATCACTGCCCCCTAGCAGGATTTGGCGGCCTCTGGGCAATGGCAGCAACGGCGCGCGTGAGTGCTGTGTTGGTTACAGTCATAATCATTAGGTTTGGTTTACTTGAAGTTGCCCAGGCAGCCAGCCAGCAGTTGGGTCCCAGGGCCGTCGATCTTACCCTATGACGACGTGACGGCCCTGGGACAGCCCTGCGCGGCGCGCTGTGCGCAATTGGTGATGCGTCACGGTGCTGTGTGTGGTCACGTCACGCTCCGCGGCGCCTCACTGGGAGTGCGTCACTGTGAGCGGTGCGTCGACTCCGAGCTCGTCACGGTCACATCGTGTAGAGAAGAATAAAAATCCTATCATAAAGAAATAAATTAACCGACTCTTCGTCCCTCCTGTCGCCCGATCATCGCGATAGAGACACTAGAACACCTGAGTGTCCTCCGACAAGTCTCTTCCCCGAGAGTCCGACTAACGCCGGTGAGAGACTGTGCTCACAAAATATATTTATAAAATGACTTGTATGTAACGCCTGCCTGTCTTTCCAGTTGAGGAGCTGCCTAGTAATGAATATGATTATCATGAGTGTGTACTGTAATAACATGATGCGCAGCAGCAGCGTAGTCCAAACGTCATACAGGTAGTACGCACAGGCCTACTGCGCACCTCATAGAAGAAACTGCTAGACTAGAGGTTTACTGTTAGAAGACATACTTATATACTGTGCAAATAATTAATTTCGTAGGATCTAAACTTAAAGAGACGGCCGGGAGTAACCTTGTTACCGTTTTAGTTCACGTTTGAGCGCACAAACACCACCATGCGGACGCAACTCTGGGCCATTCGGTTGCCAAAAAAATGAGCTTTTAAACCCCACCTGCCCCCGTGCCTCCCGCCAACGCTCCGGACTCGTAATCAATTGGTTTTGTTAAGTTCACCTGTGTTGCCATCGCAGGCCCGCTTCACTCCTCCCTTTATTTTTGAAACATAGAAAGCGAAGTGTTTGTTAAAAGGGTTAAACAATGCCATCATTTTTACCCGTATTTAATTTCAGCAACAAAATGCTTACTGTCGCAGTTTGTTTTACCTTTTCACATCTGATCTGTGTTGAAGCCCCGCAGCCAAAGGTCACTTGGGATACCTTAATATAGCTTATATTGGGAATGGGATCAATCCTGCCTAGCAAGTTAGCGAAGCCTATTTGACCCCCGCACAACAGAGTGAACACAAAACTACACATGATCAGGACCGAGCCTGCATGCTTCCCACACCCACTTCAGTTCAGCCACGACCACTCCATGTCCAGTCTTCCCACGTCCCTCCATCCAGTCTATTCAACTTTGTCCACAACTCTGGGGTTCAGATTATTCGGAGGAGCACACTTTGAACCTGCCAGGCCCTCTTCCACCCCACAGACTGTGGGCACGTGCGCAGTCTGGTGTGCAGATGTGTCCGTGGACTCACCTTTTGCCCTGTGTGATTCAGCTTCCGGGTCTATGCGGCACGTATTCTGCCCCGGGCCGTGTGGAGGGGGACTGGATAACTGTATCTGATTTTACGAAGTGCGCACAACATATTTACCTTAGTTTGCCCCGGGGCTCTCAGAATGCAAACGTGTCCAAACAGCTGAAGCGCACTGCACGCGCAGTGCCTGGCCCATGTTACTGTATGCAAAGGGGGTGCAGTGGGTCGGGAAAGTGCAAACACCCTTCAAAATCCACACAAGGGCTGATCTCCTAATGTACCTAATCTGGCATTTAGCGGCACTCTAGTTCACAATGAAAGCAGAGACACACAGTGGGCAGGTGCAAACTATGGCTAATGCATGGGCAGTTGCAAACTATGGCTAATGCATGCAATGTCCTCAAAATTCCACATGTGATGTGCCCCGTGGCGGTCGTGTGCAGCAAGAAGCTTGCACAAAAGCGAGGCCCCTCATCGACAACACTGCTTGCGTGCCTGTGCTCGGTGGCATAGTGCTAACTAAGCCTTGCACAGAAATGACGCAATGGACGGGGAGGTCTTTAGCGTTGCGCAATTTTTTGCCCTTCGCTAATGCAGCACTGCAGATTTTAATGCAGCTGTGGGCGTATGTTAGAAACCCTAGGGCAATGTTGCCGGAATTGTTAGAAATTACAGGCTGTTTAGGCCTCAAGTGGGCAAAGAAGGCCCTGAGCACTGACACGAACATGGCATCCCATAGCGCCTCCCCACCGACCTTTACACAACTGGCTGTGTGCTGCCGACCTGTGTGCACGAGGTTCACCATGGAGGTTACCTGTTTACACCCCTGAAGTGCAGCCCAAGTGCACACAATACAGAGGCTAGGCAGTGTCTGACGTGTGCCTGACCCCTTATCACAGTGGCACTTCCTGCCCCAGGCACTGTTACAGAACATCCCATGCCCATATAAGGCTCCATCGGTAACCCAGCCCTCTTTAGATAAGGTGCGATCGTAGAAATATTTATGTGAAAGAGCAAGCAGGCTGTGGTTGCTTAACCCAAAGTGAAAGTTTAAAGTGAAAGAGGGCCTCACCAGCAACGTTGAGCCTGGGGACAGACTACCTTCATGTCAAAAAGATCACGCTCATGCATAGCTGCCAAGATTTCAGATTGCCATTTGTGACATTTTCATAATTTCAGAGTAATTATGAGTGACATTTTTCAACGATTATGAGTGACACTTTATCGCGAGCAAAATCTATCTATGAAGAGGAGTGAAACGTAAATATCAGAGAATGCAAAGTGCTCTTGGTTGAAAACAAGCTCTTGGTGTGAGTGCATGCCAATAGACACGATAAAACGGCAGAGTCCCGATTTTTTAAAGGCCAACACTTTTATTTTAGGTGACTCCCGCCTAAAACCCCCTCTGCTTTAATGCAAGTCAATGGGAATAATCAATTCCTCCGAGATTTTATTCCTTGTTTATCCCTCTTACCCAGTGGTCGAAGTGCAATACAAAAGTGAGGGAACTGTGACCCTGCGCGCAATGGGGGCAGGGTGAGTGAGTGTGGGGGTATTGCTGCTACCTCCACGTGGTGCCTGGTGGAAACAGCGAAAGCTGGCAAAACGCAGCAGCAAATTTCGACAAAAGTTAAATGCTTGTTGTGTCACGAGGTGGCTATGCAGCGTCTGCAGTGCAACGGACGTGGCCATCCGCCAAGCGTAAGACACCATATTCGATATGGCATCGATATTACTGTTTCCGGGCAAAGAGCCACCGATTATTTCTCTGGGGAGTTGTGGGGGTCCGGTGCCCCTGTCATGGCCCTGGCACTGCAGCTGTCTGTGCGCCCAGTGCCTCATGTCGTGTGTCACAATGCCCTCCTCCTCCTAAATTGTATCGTTCTGAGATGAATTCGGAAGGGTAGGAGCAGCCGCAGGTACTGGTCAATCATCTAACGACTTTTCTGGACGTATTATTAGTAAAACACCTTCCTGAACTCCGCCCCGTCCGGACCCCCTCTGCCGGGGGCCCCCACCTACACTCCCTGCACAGGGCCACCATGAGCCTAGAGCCGGCCCTGCAGCCAGGGCCCCCCGGCATCGGCTAAGCCCTGCCTGCCTCGCCCTCACCTGCTGAGGAGCACTGGTCCAGAGAGTGACTGAGCTCCCAACTCCTGCTACGTCACCACCACCACACTGGTCTCGTCTCAGGCAGGAGCAGGACTGGTCTCAGGGATGGCTGCCGGCCCTCACGCTGCTGCTGGTGAGGAGGTGAGGGCGGGTATGCTGGGGTAAGGCGGGCAGCCAGCGAAAATAAGTGTGCATTGGCATCTGCGCATGCGTGGCTACCTCTGCCGCGCACAGCTCCCACCCCCGCAGCAAAGCCCTGCCCTGGCCTCCAACCAGCACAAGAACAGACTCCCACCCACACTGGGGCCCTGGCATGGCGACTCGACCCTGTGGCGGCCTGACCTGCTGCTGCCTGCAACTGGCAGGCGAAGTCAAGTTTTGAAGAAGTTGAACAGTCAGAGACAGTAAGGTAGGACTAGACTACCTACTACTCACGTGATGCTGACAAGAATCCTGGAGAATCGAAACAACAAGTGCAGTGGACTGGCTCACGTCACGTCACCCCCCCCCCCCCCCCTCCCACACTAAGACTATCTGTCAGTGTCATCGAGCCTGGCGTCCGGCCCCGCAGTAACTAACACTCGGAGTCGGAATGCATTATTTAACGCACGAGTAGTCACGACTAGAGACTTTAATTTACAGTCACAGGTGCACTTAATAAATGCAGAGGCTGCCGTGACATAGACCCGGCCCTCATAATTAGGTGCCGGTGCTAAGCACCGGCAAGCCCCGGCTCAAATTAAGCCCTGATGACCTCACATATTGCGAGGAACTGCTAGACGCAAATTACCTCTTGTTTCCCCCCTTAGAGCAAGTCGAAAGATATTTGGGCCCCTCTGAAGGAATATTTGTGTGCACAGAGTCAAAAAGACTCAAATACAGGCTATGTGTAAATATGGAGCACTCCAATTTCTAATTGCTCCTCCGTCCCCTCTCTTCATGGTGCTTGACAGAACATACAGGCTAGAATCGTTGGAAGCCAATTCAGGTTGAGCGAGTATTACTTCACCAGGGGGAACACACACTACGGATAGGGCTGCACTGGTTCAATGTACTCGTGTCCATATGCACATATTAGCATGTACATTGTTTGGGGGACTGTTCATGACCTACCTGGCTTATACTCCAGTAATGTGATGCAATGCTCTAACTCGGGGAATATTTTTTGGAGTACATCTTTTGGTTGTATTTTAAATTCTCTCTTTTCGACTTGTACTGTTTATCAGAAAACTCAATAAATACAACAATAAAAAAACTCTCCCCCTGCAACGAGTAGTATGTTTGGGAGTTTTGAGATTGAGAACATATATGTTAGTACACTGTGCAGCCTTCTGCTTGTGAACCCGTATTTGAAGTTTTTTAACCCTGGTGATTTAACTAAGAAGGGTTCTGATTTTAAAGTTAAGCATGCCTTTGTTTTCCCTGCTTTATATTTACAGGTTTACTGTTCCTGTCTCCAAACACTGCTAATGTGCCACCGTCTCCAGTGTTCAGTATGCCATGTGAAATTGATAAAGAGTGCCACTTTCTGAGATTACATTAAAATTATGAATGAGCTGTTGCGTTATTATGGAAAATTACAGAAAAATTAAACAAGACTAGCAGAATTATGTGAGGACAGTAACCCAGCATTTAGGGCTATTTTCTGAGCGCAAAAAGCACCCTTTCATCCAAAATGGACCAAAAGATTCAATTTGTATTCAGAAAAGAAAACTAAATGCAACAGAATATGACCAGCAGCAGTCAGCAGCCACCTGAGCTCTGATCCTGTGCTCTTGTGGTAGACATTTTTGTTCTGTATTACTCTAAATTATGCAAGCAGGCATAAGCACATACTTCTCAGTAATTGCGTCACATGAGTAATAACTAATTTCCCAAATTACTCTCATTACTCCAGCGTAATAACATTTTTGCCCAGGCCTATTTCAAATGTGATTGATTATACAACAAAGAAATTGCATTGGGAAAGGTTGCCATAAGCCACCGTGAAAGTTTAAATATGTAAATAGTAATAATAATAGAACTTTGTTGAAAGGCATAGACTCGATGATGAATGCCGATTATGTTTTTTTAATAAAATAAAAAATACAATGGCCAATCACCATGGTAGAAGGCCATCTGTTTTTTATTTGGATTGTCCTTTTTTATGTCCCCTATTTGCAATGTGTTAGACCTGTCAGCCTTAGGGTGGTCTTCCCCCAAATGTTTTCCCTTACTCCTGCATGTTTTTCTGATCTCATTTTTGTTGGTGTTAGGATTCGTGCACTTTACCACTGATACTTAGTGCTAAAGTGCATGTGCTCACTCCTTAAACCATGGTAACATTGACTTGTCCCCAATTGGCATATTTAATTTACTTATAAAACCCTAGCAAAGCAGGTACCACATGTACAAAAGAGCTGTAAATTAGATGCTACTAGTGGGCCTGTAGCACTTACTGTGCCACCCACTTAAGTAGCCCTGGGAACCTGGAACGTTCTAAAAAAATTAGAACGTTCATGGAGGAGAGAGTACAGCCCTGAGGCTAAGTCCGCCCTACGGCTCGCTCAAAAAGACTATTATGCAGCCATTAGGGATGCAAAAGGTAACTATTATGCTGGGCGCATTAACAAGGCCGATAACAACAGCAGAGAGATCTTTGCGATTGTTAAAAGCTTTGTGTCCCCTGTTGCGGAAGCTATGCCCCTCCCGTCCTCTGCACAATGGTGCGAGGAGTTGTCCACTTTTTTCATAACTAAAATAGCAAAGATTCAGCAGGGCCTTTTAGAGGCACTTCCTGCCGACTGCTCTGCAGCTGGCCCCTGTGCATCCTCTCCCTCATCCTCTGGGCACCAACTTACCACCTTCGCACAAGTTGCGGAGGGTGATGTTCTACATCTTTTCCAGTCCCTAAAATCGGGCTCTCCTGCCGACCCGTGCCCTGCCCGAGTGCTCTCGGAGGTGGCGGTTACAGTCTGCAGTGAGATCACGCAGATAGTGAACCTCTCCCTGGCCGCAGGCGCGGTTCCCCAGGTTTGGAAACACGCCAAACTCCTTCCACTCTTGAAGAAACCAGGATTGGACGTGTTGGTTCCGGGAAACTACCAACCCATCTCCCTTCTACCTGCTCTCACGAAAATCTGTGAGAAGGTAGTTTTTCAACAAGTGGAGAGCTTTGTCGAAACTTCTAATGCCCTCCACCCTGCCCAATCGGGCTTTAGGGCTGCTTATAGCACCGAGACGGCCCTGGTGGAGATGACTGAGGCAATTCGGGAATGTCTAGACGGAGGTGGCAGAGCGGTCCTAATTTTATTGGACCTCTCTGCCGCTTTCGATACTGTCCCCTATGACCTCCTCCTCGGTCGGCTGTCTGCCATAGGTATTGGGGGAGTGGTGCTGGAATGGCTGTCCTCTTTTTTATCTGATAGGACCCAGCAGGTCTGGATGCCCCCGCATGCCTCTGAGCCAAAGCCTTTGCTTACAGGGGTCCCGCAGGGGTCCACACTTAGCCCCTTACCGTTCAATGTGTACATTACACCCTTGGTATATCTAGCTGAACAGTTTGGGGCTAAAATCTTAGGGTATGCTGATGACACCCAATTGTTGTTCACCTGGCCAGACGACAATCTGGACACGTCTACAGTTCATCTGTGTCTGTCCTCGGTATTTCGCTGGTTAACACAGGCCCAGCTGAAGTGCAATGAGGACAAGTCCGAAGTGCTCTTTTATGGCTCCTTCCCCCCCTCATTTAAGAGCACACTTTGGCCTTCTAACATTCCCTGCCCAAAAGAGATGGGGAGACCAGCAAAAAATCTGGGCATTTGGTTTACGGAGGATCTCAGATTTGAGCTTCACATCAAAAAACTCACAGGCACCTGTTTTGCCACACTGAAAATGCTCTGCAAATTTCTCCCCTTGCTCCCTAGGGAGGCCAGAGAGTCGGTTGCCAGGGCGCTCATACTGGCTCGCCTCGATTACGCGAATGCACTGTTCAGTGGCATTCCGGCATACCTGGTCAAACGCCTCCAAATTATTCAGAATGCGGCTGTACGCCTACTATTTAACATCCCCAGGTGGAAGAGCGTTCGCGCTGAGCTGCGCTCGCTTCACTGGCTTCCCGTAGCGCAACGCATTCTGTTTAAATCTTTGGTGTTGGCGTTTCGTGCAATTCATGACCAGGGCCCCTCGTACTTGAGAAAGAGATTCACAAGGTATATCCCGGCACGCACCTTGAGATCCGCCTCTTTGTTTAAACTGTCCCTTCCCCGTTTTAAACGTGCCAGACTGGGCGGCCAGTCGCTGTCTGTTGTGGTGGCTCGGGCCTGGAATGCCCTCCCTCTCCATCTGCGCTCCACGCCGACAGTGGCTGCTTTAAAAAAACACCTGAAAACTCACCTATTCAAGAGTGCAGTCTAGGAGGATCCCTCTGTGTTTTGTTCTTTGCCTTTCTGTCTTTCCCCCGCGCCAGGATACTCTCCAGTAACAGAGCGCGTTACAAAACGGTTTATATTATACTATACTATACTCTCAGGCCTGCATGTGCAGTTTTAAACTGCCATTTCGACCTGGCAAAATAAACCTTTTGTAAACTAATGCAAAGCTCCCCCCATTTGGAAGGAGACACCCAGTTGCACAGCTCAAAGGTCGACAAGATTGTCTATAAACAGTTCATCAAAGTTGTTTCCACAATGTTGAGGTTCCAAAAGTATTTAATACTTAATCAAAAAGTTCAACATAATTTCATAGAGCATAAACTTCATCCAACGAGAAAATCATCCAGTCAAAAAATCCTCCCCAATGCATTTCGGGCAGATGACAAGCCCTTCCTCGGGGGACAACTCTACAAACAAAAGGAAAATGCCAAAGTATCACTAAGTGTAACTCATTTCTCAAACGATTGCACCTATATCATCACACAATAGTGCCATTAACCACCTCAAACAAAATCATCATAAACAGGTGAACATAAAACTGTTACATAACGATCCTTCAAAAATACATGAACAGTGAATAATGTTGTCGTACTTATAGCCCAGCAATCAACCGAAAAGAGGTGGATAAAATATATTTGAGAATGATTCCTCCCCGTGCAACATTCCAAAAAACAACGTGACAAGCAAAACCCACCACCAGGATGTAAGTAAAAGAGCATATGGTGTAAAACACTCGTGAGAGCGCTACTCACGGACGGCTTTAATCAGTGACTCCTAAGACGCGGTATCTGTAAAACGTGACACGATAATTCAAAATGCGGTTAGAATTGTGTCGGGCACATGTGTCGTGAAAGTAACCAGGTCCCCAGTGTGGAGTACTTACGATGCGGTACGGTTGTGCGAACGCGTAATCATTTCAGTCTCGGGAACCCCACGAGTGTGCCAGCCAAGCGGCATTTAATACCGGCTTGTAACAAGTGCATGCAAATCGAAAGCGGACTCGTTAAAGAAAAGGTGACGCCATCTTGAGTAAGGAAAGTGAGGTGAAACCAGTAAAGGTTTGTGATCGATCGAAACCAACTTTGATGAACTGTTTATAGACAATCTTGTCGACCTTTGAGCTGTGCAACTGGGTGTCTCCTTCCAAATGGGTGGAGCTTTGCATTAGTTTACAGATTCACGCTGTGAGGCACAGATAGCGTATTACCCTGTTAGCACGCCACAAAACATCATCTTGATTTAACCATTGAACTATCCTGCTGTGCAAGTCCCCACCTCACGTCTTTAAAATAAACCTTTTGCCAGGCCCAAACCTTCCATTTTAATAAATATATGTCACCTCTAGGATAAGTTGCAAACAGCACACAGGGTAGCGTGCAATATATTTAAAAGTAAGAAATATACTTTTAAGCTTTACATGTTCTCATAGTGGAAACTCTAACATTCATTTTCACTGTTGCACGGCCTACCTCTCCCACAGAATAACATAGGAGTTAACCTATTATCTTTAATAAGGATATTTTCCTAATGGAAGCAGATAAATCGTTCATGTTTGGTGTCTTTGGAATTGTAATGAAAAATCCTCTTTTATGGTAAAGTCAGATTTTAAATTATAATTGTGAAAATGCAAGTTTTAGAAAGTTAGCATTTTCCTGTCTTAGCCATTTAGTACTTGCAGCCTGTCTATGGGTCCCATGTGTAGGCGTAGTTGGTCTTTGTGTATTCCTCCTAGACAGCCACACACAATAGAACACTCAGGTTTGCCTGGATGGGCCCTCACTGACAGGGCGGAGCTAGCCACAGCCCCACTTAAACCTGAGTAGGCTGTGTCCTGCCTTCACACAGAGGATTGCATACTCCCTGTATGTATTCTAGAGCAAAGGCAGGGCAGACAAGAAACCTGAGCACTTCAAAGACAATGCTCTAGAAATTTCTCCTAATTCAATGAAGAACACAGCAATTTATAAATCCATGGCACCTTTTCAGGTTGAGCTATCTTTTTTTATATATACTCCCATTTTAATCTGCTTTTCTTGGCTATCGATTTTACTGGATATTAACACATGTGCTGTGTTGAGGGATACCAAAGAAAGGTTTGATCATAGCAGGTTGCAAGATTCACAAATGTGTTATAGGCTTGTTATTTGATTTAGAAATGTGTTTGTTCCCAAAATATCTGTTCTTTTTACATTAAGACCTCGTAGAGAATAGCCGAGAAATTGATGAGTATGCACATGTCAAAAACGTAATAGATCATATGTGATTCTAACAGGAATTGCCGTACCAATTAGTTTCAAATTGTTTTTTAAATAATCTGTTGTTTTGGAGATATGAAGTAATTGTAAATCTTGCATCTTTTAATTCTGTAGTGATTTTAAAATTGAAATCTTGTCCTGAAGAAGGTGACAACTCACATCACCGAAACGCCGTGTCGACACATTTCGTTATTTTGTTTTTAAAGTTTTTAATGTTTCTTATGAATAAATGTGAATAATTCTTCTTTTAATTAAATGGTCAGTAAAATCACAAAATAATTTTTTTTTTGTATGAAATATTCCTGTGAGTGTGCATATTCTCATCAGTCCACCTTTGCGTAATAATCTTGGATGTATTGTTTTTGCTTTTAATATTCTTTGACATATTGCTTTTGAAAATTGTTATATTTGTAAATTTGTCAATCTCTCTGCAACTCTGGATACAATTTATGGCTCATCCCTGACTTTTTGGTACAAAATCCCTCAGAGGTTTTATACCTCTTTAAAACTTAAGAAAAGGGAATTGTCGCTTTTTTAGAGCACTCTTTTGTAACCACAGCTACCAAATAGATGTGTTT